>NW_022900921.1:4370703-4387324 GCF_012274545.1 Fukomys damarensis | reverse complement strand
CTGCACGGGAGTCTGGGTGCTGCCCCACTCTCCGGGCTGCCCCTGCTACACAGGGTCTGGTGAGAGGGGCCTGCCAAGGAGCCCCGTCCTCAGGCTGTGCAGTCAGGACACCAGGCAGGGAATCTGGCTTGTAGTTTTGCATCCTCAGCTCTTGGCCTTTTTGACCTGGTCGTTCCTCCTCTAAGACCAGAAGGCCCACCTGCTCTTGAAATCTGCTTGCCTACAGCCCTCCCTGGGAGTCTGCTGACTTTCTGTCCCTCAAGGCATTTCTCTCTTCCCCGCAGCCTCAGCTAGTCAAGGCTGCAGGCCCCGCCCTTACTGAAAGGCCGACTCATTTGAAAAGGCATTCAGCGCAGGTGACGACGTGTAATCAGTGCTGTGCGTGGGCATTTGGAAATCACGTTTCTCTCACCCTCTGCTGTGTTCACATGGGCAGCTGCAATGCATTACCTTCCTCCAGAGTCCACTGTGCATGTCAGCTTCCCATTTGTTCTTTTGGATGAGCCATTTCCTTGCTGTTTACTTTCTTGGACAATGAAATACCTCTCAGGATAATATGCCTGGTGCTTCGAGGTGACAAGTTTTGTTTTGTTTTTTCCTAGCAAGAAAACCGGGAAGTACCAAGGCGCAGAGGTGCCTGGGGAGGGAAAGGCTTTCAGAGGGAGGGAATCCAAACGCAGGAGCATTCCTGGCTGTTCCTGTCTCCCCTCCCCACCTGCCCCACTGCAAATGTCTGCAGGCAGGGCTGCCTCTCCCTTCTTGTTGCCTCTGCCCTGGAGTGTAGCCCGCAGTCGCGTTCGTTTAGCCAGGCCATGTCGATGAGGCCTAGTGTGGGCCAAGACCTACGCTGAAGTCGGGATGCTGAGTCGACCAAGATGTGGCCCTGCCCTCAAGGCACTCCCAGTTTGGGGAGGGAATTATTTCTACTACTTTTGGCTAATTGTTAATTTTTTTTAGATGAACGGAGAACATGCATTTATGGTGCACATGATGCTTCCAAGTGTGCATGTGTTAAATCTAGCTCATTCACATCGCCTCCCACGCTTAGCACTTTGGAGTGAGGACGCTTACCATCCGCTCTGTGCACGCTTCAAGAGAACACTACATCACCGTTAACCGCAGTCATCAGGTGTGCAGGGGCAGCCTTGGAGCTTGTGCCTTCCACCCGACGGTGACTAATCCAGCTCCTCGGCGCCCTCTCCCCCAGGACCCTGGTGACCCTGCTGTGTAGGGCCCCACATGCGAGTGAAGCAAGTGGCACCGGTCTCTCTGTGCCTGGCTCCCTTCCTCTGGCTCCGCATCTCCCAGGTCCACCTGTGCTGTCTCATGAGGAGGAATCAAGGGAGAATGGGAGAGCTCAGAGTGCAGCGAGGAGAGCCCTATGACAGCGCAGAGCGCTCGGGCAGCTCTCACATCTGGGGTGGCTCAGCAATTGCAGCCCCCTCTGGTTACTGAGGGCCCCCCACACCCAGCGTAAGGAACAGAGACTTGCACATCCCATCTGGTGACGGGTAGTCTTTGGGTGGAATTCAGGACAGCCAAATTTCAGGTGTCTTGGTTACTTTTCTTGTTGCAGGGGCAAAATACCTGAAACCCACAAGCTAAAGGAGGAGGAGTTTATTTTGGCTCAGTTTATAGAGGTTTCAGTCCATAGTCTGCGGGCTGCAAAGCAGGGTGGCCCGGCAGAGGGGCGTCACAGAGGAGAAACAGTCCATGGCTAGCAGACAGGAGACAGAAAAGCAGCAACCAGCAAACCAGCCTTCTTTCTGTCCCTCATATTCCATCCAGGCTTCCCACCCTTTGGGCAGGTCCCAGTAACACTCAGAGTGAGGCATCCTTAATCCCGGCATCACACGCCCTAGATCCAGCCACCTCCAAAAAGCCTCACCTATGACTGCAGGAGGCTTCAAGGGGTGTCTGGATACAAGCCCTAACCCCAGATCGACCACCATGTGGTGGCTGAGAACCCAACATCATGGGCACTGTGGCTTGCACTTGGGCTGCCTCAAGAATCCCCCAGAGTTCCCCGGCGGTGAAGGGAAGGCCACCTTCTGGGATGGCCGTGTTTTACCTTCTTAATAAATGGCTCATGTGTGCGGGCAGCCATCTGCCATTTCAATAAGCTTCTGAGCTTCAGCCGTTCCTGCTGACATTTCAGATTCCAGACAGAGGCTAGAGCTGTGTGGGGAGGGATGGGTTTCTTCCATTCAGAAACCCCCCGCTAGGAACAAAGTCACAAACCCAACACCCTTACAGACAGAGCCTGTCCTGAGCTTCCTTGCCAAGTTTCATTTTAAAAAGATCTGCAACTTTCCTTAGATGTATGTGTTTTTGCTTTGTAATCAGATTTCCACCGAACATATATCATTAAACCTTTGTTTTTACAATACATGCTTTATTGCAAAACCAATTTCAGCAAAGTATTGCAGATGCAGTGTAATTTTTATGCCTTAGTTGTTGCCTTTTTTTTTCCTTTTTCTTCTTTGGTTGCTAGGGTACGAAACACTTTTGAGAAAGTATCTTGATAGTATCTATAATATGGTGATTTTCTGGATAAGAGATTGTGTTATCCCCATGTAATATATTTGGGCAGACTGTATCCATCATGGCTCAGCTAGATAAACACATTAAAACTCACTAGTTGAGGAAGAAATGTGATATTTATATTGCCAAGAATGGTTTACGCTTCTCTTCTGACAGCTGCTGTGTTACTGGTGTGCCTCCTCCTTACCAGACGTAACCATTTTCAGTTCTCATGAAACATAAAAATATTGCAACGGGTCTCAGGAGTGAAAGCCATGCTTCAGGCCACTGGGTCTCCACAAACTCTGTCTGCTCCACCTGCTGTCCTCCTTGGGAAGTCATGAGATGAACCTGTGATTGCACAGAGCCTGTGTCCTGCAAGGAGAACCTCCAGGGGGGATCAGCTGCCCTCGGCTGGCATGAGCCGTGGCCCTTAGCCGTGCACTCCAGCTGGCAGATCTTGGAGAAACTGGCTTGCCTTCTCATCCATCCCCTTCCCCATCTTGGCAGCCTTGGCTGGGCAAGAGCCAGGGCCAGCCCTGAGATCTGACCCTGGGGGAAGAACAGGGCCTTGACTTGAGATAGCACAGATGAGTTAGCATAGCCCCTTTGTGAAGCCTCTCTGCTGAAGCACAGCAAGGCTGCTCCCGGGGATATGTTGTGTTGTCTAGGAGTGAGAACATGCAAGCAATTTGCTATGCAGACAAAAGCATTTGGCAAGATTTTGCTTCCATGCGAAAACTCTGCATCAGGTGACAAACATGACCACAGCCATCTTCCCCACACAAACACAAATGCAACCATCTTTCCCGAAATCCTAAAACAAATCAAGTTTAAAACTGAAGTAATACTGTACTGTCACAGGGAGATGATGGGGGGGGATGATGATGAACTACAGACTTAAGGTGGTGTCAGTAAGTCTCCTCACCTCTGGTCCCTTTTCATAAATAAGGCCTGTGGGAAAGAGAAAGACTTTCATTTCCGGGTCCTGCCTTCTCGCTTCCTGGCTGTCATTGGATGTAGAAGAAGAGTAACATAAGGGATACAAGAGTGCACATGCAGAAGAGGCCCGGACTTGGATCTGGATACATTCGTTTGTTTATTCATCTCTGAAAGTGTGTGTGCACTCAGACAAGATCCTAGGGACTGGTGTCGAATCCAAGTTCACGATGAATTATTTGTATAACCTCCATTAAGTCATGTTATCACCGAGCCTCAGTTGCTTCATCGGCTTTTTTTGAAAGACTGAGAGACTGAGTGGGACACAGCACAGAGTGAGTCTGCCAGAAAGAATTGTCACTGTCACATCTGTCTTTTAAATATTCTGTTAGTCGGTTTTCTCATTGCTGACATATAATGCCCAACACCTACTCTTAAAGGAGGTGATGGCAGAAAGGAGTGATGGAGCAAGGCAATGCAGCTCCACCCTAACTGCTACATCCCACCTCTTTAACTTGCTGCCCAAATACATCTCCTTAAGTCATACTTAAGCTCCAGATAAAGACAATAGCCAGTTCTTAATTCTACCAAATATAATATATTACCCTGTGTACAGCAAAAATTTCAGTGATCCCTTCCCCAAAGTCTCAACAGTTCCAGCGTTTTTCAAATATCCAAGTCCAAGTCACTTGTAAGACTCAAGGCAAACTCCTAGCTACAAACCTCTGTAAAAAACAAACAAAAACCAGTTACATAATCCCAAGGAACAGTGGCACAGGTTAAACATCTGCATTCCAAAAAGGAGTAATAGGAGGATAGAAAAGAATCAGACTAAAGCAAGACCAAAAACCAGCAGGGCAAATATTAAATCTGGTAGCTCTGTGTCCAGCCTCCATGGTACATGGTGATAAAATATGTTTTCCAAAAGGCATGGTTGATCCCACCTCTATGACCTTTTCAGTTGCAACCCACAAGCCCTGCCTCTTGTGCAGGCTTCACTCCTGGCCTGTGGCTTTCCTCAGCTAATGTTCCACATTTCTGGCCTTTCTGACGTCCTGAGGCCTTCATTATGCCTTTGGCTTCATTCCTATGCTTCATGCCCTGTTGTTTCAGCACTCCTTGCCTGGCTTCCCAGGCCTTTCTTTGAAATCTGAGTAAAGCCTCCATGACCTTACAATTCTTGCATTCTGCGTGCCACGAAGCCAAGTTCTGGTGTCAGAGGACACAGTAGCTAGGCCCCCTTGGACTGAGATAGAAACATTGACCTTTGAATGCCTGGGTGACTGCTCATGATGAAATAAATTCCAGGGTCCAGCAGGGATCCCAAGGACTTTCTTCTTTGTAGTCTTGAGCCTGCTATGTATGGGGTCTTGTAGATTCCTGAAATGTCCTCAAGGCATCTTTCTCCTTATTCCTGTGCAAAGTACTCAGTTTCTATTTAAGAGCACCAGTCTCTTTACCAGCCACACTTTCTTTGGCCCAAATTTATACATGGTTCCTTCTAGGCTAAAATTTAAGGCTTTCAAATTTTTCTATTCTGCCTTCTCTCCCTGATTCTCACTACAAATCTAGCTAGAAGCAACCAGCAGTGCCCATGCCACAAGCCTATATGTTAGGTCTTGCAATTTCCCCCTCAGATAATTATAGTCCACTGCATTTAATCTCGGTCTCCCACAAAGTTTCAGGATATGGGTAAAATGTAAACAAAATATTTACCACAATGTGACACACATGGCCTGTAGTCCAACTGCCAATGGAATCCTGTTCCCGCCTTAAACCTCCTGTGCCAGGCCTGTCTGCATTCCTGTCAGCATTCTGCTCTTCTGAGTGCTGACCAGAAGCACTCATTAGGTTCTCTTTGCAGCATTTTAGAGCCTCTCTATCCCACTTCTCTAAACCTTTGTGATCTCTCACAAACCAGTTTTAAAATCTTCTACACTACATAGTCAGGTATAGTTAGAACAGTGATCCCATTTCTCTGGTGCCAATTTGCTGCATTGGGCAGTTTTCTCATTGCTGAGACATAGTACCCAACAAATACAACTTAAAGGAAGTGAGGCTTCATTGGCTCACAGTTTCAGTCCATGGTAAGCTTGACTCCAAGGGAGAGATATCATGGCAGAAGGGTGTCACAAAGAAAAGTTGCCTAGTTCATGGCAGCCAGGAAGTAGAGCAGGGAAAGAATGCCAGAAAGGAAGGGATCAGGAACCAGACATAGACTCTAAGGCCACACTTTCATGACCCACCCAGACGTACCTAGAAATGTGCTCTACCAATCCCCAGGGAGGATTCTAAAGCCTATCACGTTGAAGCTCCACTCTAACCACCTCAGATATGGTTTGCAGTCTGCACAACTGTGTTGTGTGTGGTGTCTCTGGGTAGAAATAGCACCAGCATACCCTACTCAGATAATTGGGGTCTCCTCAAAGAGAATCTATTGCAGACCCTGCTTTCCCAGTGAAAGATAGCATAGCCCTTCCTTCCATGACAGAAGGACTTAGGAGGCTTGGAGCAGTAAAGAACTTATATTCTTTCCTATTGCAAAGGCCCTCTCAGAATTCTTCTGAGCGAGACCGCTATGACTATGTCAAAGTCTGTTAAAATCACTTAATGGAATCCTTCCAAACCAGCTGTGAAGAACATTGGGTCTATAAGCAATGCTTTCTTCTATTTTAGCATTCATAGCACATTGCTGGATTAGATAATGGAATCTGGAGCCATAGTGCCTGGGTTCAAATCCTGGCTTTTCTACTTACAAGCTGAGTGATGTTGGATTAATTGCACAACCTCTGTAAGCCTAAATTCCTTCATCTATAAAGTAGACCCACCTTACCCGACAGGCAGTTAAGAGATTAAACCAGTTAATGCACGCAAACCTTTCAGTTCCCAGCACTTAGTAAAGCACTAGATGTGTTAGGTATTGTTGTTAGTCTTTCAGGAAGAATTACCATTTAAATAAGAAATGTCTATAGAAATTGCTTGCACAGAAATCTTTTAGCTCAAGAAAATTTCCCTGGGCTGCGGATCCTGCTAAGTATTCCTGCGTTATTTTTCTCCCAGTGCTCCGTGCAACACAAATACCTTTATCATCTTTTTAAAAATTCAATTCTTGGGCTTGGTACTTGAGAGAGACGAGCAAAGGATGATGCAACACACACAGCCTGTGTCTTCTTGGACAGGCTTCTTCCTGGGGAATCAGATAGGCGCGAGTGACATCCAGAGCATGGCTGGCACTTTTATATTTCTCACAGGAATGGGTCCCAGTGCACCGTCACCTTCTCAGTCTCCTAATCAGCTCCAGTCTGTGAGGGTCCGTTTTCAGCTCCTCCAGTCATGGTCCTGGCCATGCCCCTGGTCCCAGTGTGTGTACGTGTGCTCCCCACATCCAGGTCACCCAGGTATGTACCAGGGCCGCCAGCAAGACCGGTGAGACACAGGCCTGGCCCTCGGCCCTCAGTGTGCTATCAGGGGCTTCCTTTGACCTTCGTGATCATCGCCCACCCCTCCACAAGTCAGAGAGGATCCGTCCTCTGTGTTCCCATAGCCCACTGAGTGGAAGTTTCCCTCAAAGTCTGTCCCCAGCCAGGCATGTGCTTTTTTAGGAAAAGGGGACTTCTGTGTCTGCATCTGCAGACTAACATGGGGCACAGTTGCAAGGACTGATAAAAGCTTCTCTCCTTGGCAGTGGCCGTCTTGATACTCATATCTCTGTTATCTCTGTGGAAAGTTAGAGCAAGTTCACTGGCAAAAAACCAAAAAATTTCAAACTTTCTTCTTGACTAACCAGTTCCGGTTCCTTCTGGATTTCCCCAGAGGGAGTCCTTTCAGCTCTCTGGGCCTCATTTTCTTCCCTGTGAGATAAGACTGCTCCATACTCAGCGAAGTGCTTGAAAGATCCTGGCTGAGCCCCAGGTATGAAGGGTCTGGTGGCTCTGGGCCATACCTGTGTTTCTGCTGTTTGCGCCCTCTGGACTCTGGTTGCTACTGACATTCTCAGACTTTCCCACTGTGTACATCAGTTCTGCAAGAGGTTCCTTAACTGATACAGAAACCCTGACTGTCAGCCAGGGTGAGTAGAATGAATTAAAGTACACAGGCCCAGCCTATGTCAGTGCAGCTTGCAGGACTTAGCCAAACTGGAGAGGGGGGTCTCTTCCAAGGTGCTCAGGCCTGGAGCTCATCACCCCCCACATGCTGGCCCTCGCCCTCCCTGTCTCCCTCTGCCTCCAGGACAGAGATATCATGGCACGAAGGTGGGGCCCAGCAAAGTGGCTTGGTTCACGGCAGCCATTTCTCCCTGTCCCTTTCTGCCGGTCTCCACACACACCCTGAATGTTCCCTCTAGTGTGTACAGCCTGCTACCTGCAAACACCTGTCGTCTGGGGCTGGTCCAGTGCGCACTCGGCGCTGGTACCACCTCTCCCTCTTCCTGCTGCCTTCAGCCCTGCTCCCCTCGACTGTGAATGCCCAGCTCCCTGAAGCAATTGATCTGAGAGCGGCCCGCAGACTCCTACATCAAGTCAGCTGTGGAGGTGCCAGGATGACAGGTGTGATGTTTTCTTGGGGATGCTGAGCTGGGAAAAGCACCGTCTCCTGTCGTAATGGAGCTAATGGCATTCCGCTCAGGACAGCTGCACTTACATCTGGTGTGAAACCACTGTTATTTAAACTTTATGATGCGAGGGGATGCCAGCTCGTTCTCTTGCAGCATGTAAATTACGTCTATTGCTCGAGTACTTTTTTGTAAACCCTGATTCTCCTGAATTATGAAAGATGGACAAGACTGCTGATGGTCCTCGGTACTCTCCTGGGCCCTGCAGGCCGTGAGTGCTCTGTGTGCACGGATGGCTGAGAGGCAGGGGCGGCTGGAGCCCACGGGCTGCCCCAGTGATTAAGTCCCAAGGCCGGCTGTGCTCTGAGCTCAGAGCCACCACTCTAATTCCGCGGGGTCATCCTCAGTGACCTCCCTGCTGCCTTCTCTTGGAATGTCCCTGCTGTGTATCATAAAGTGGATGAATCTTACAGCGTGTCTGCTGTGAAAGGTTTTCTGATAGAAACTGCCGAGGTGGTCATAGGTTTGCATCCTGGGTTTTTTCCAAACTGTGGCCTAGAAGTAGAGAAGAGGCTGGCATTTTCATTTGGTGGAGAAAGTGGATAGAGCTCTTAGCAGAAAGAATTCATCTTTCAAAGGCAGCCGATCAGTGGGTGTCCCAAAGCCCTTTTACATGTTTGAGTCAAACGACCTAAACCCAGAAAAAGGAGGCTGGATCGTAGCTTCAGCTGGAACCAGTGGCCAGAATGCGTGCCCGGTAAAAGGCCTGGTGGAGCCCCAGGGGCGGGGACCTCAGGGTCAATTGCCGTAGATCCTTTTACTCAGGATGAAGACCAGTCTGCCTTCTGTTTCACGTTCTTTGAATTTCCTGCGTTTGCCAGCGCTTACAGCTGCTGCGGGAAGAGTGAGTTGTGCAGTGGTGTTGGAGGAGGGCACGGAAAGAGAGAGGCCTGTGGGAAACTGGGCTGTCTGAGAAGGACTGAAGGAGCTGCCGTGTGGAGCTCAAATGCCAAGCTCCCCAGCTTGGAAGGCTGACCTGGGCGTCTGCACCCTGGACCCGCCTTGGGGTGAGCTCAGGGAAGCTCTCTCCGTATCCTGTCCCTGTGATGCTCTTTCCCCGTTTTCCTTGGGCACTCGTCCTGCCTTGTTGGTCTTCTGGGTCACAGCCCCTGGCTCTAGTCTCCTCCCCTAGCCTTGTCCACTGGTTGAGCCCCTGATCAGCCCACTGGCCTGTTTGGCAGTGGTTGTACTTACTTTGCCAGCTCTTCAGCTCTGGCCTCTTTCCTGGGTCTCTGAAGGGAAGGAAAACTGGTAACCCATTGTCAGAATTACCTCCCCAGCCATTGACCATCCGGGTGTGAATTAGTCAGTGGATTACCTGAAACCCCGGTGGCAGCCGTGACTTAAAAAGAGACTTGGATCTGGGAATCTGACTTTAAATTTGTCTTATTGTCTTTGGGGCCAAACCTCATTGTGCCAGGAGCACCTGGGGAGTTCATGTACAAGACAGCACCTTCCGAGCCGCCAGCCGGCCTGTGTGACTATCACTCTTCTGTCTTGAAAGTAGGAGAGCTGACATGCTCCCCATGGTGCTACAGTGAAGAAACCGACAGAAATCAGGGGAGCCTGGACGGCCTTGGCCTTGAGCACCCAGTGTTCCCTAGGAGGCCCTGAGGATGAATGAGCTAAGAAGCCACCTGGGTCTTGAGTGACTCCTGGGGAGTTGGAGGCAGCCCCATTGTGTGCTTGGGACTGTGGTGCTGGCAGTGGGGCCCTGGATGCTTTTCCTCTCTTACCGGGAGGGTGCTGGGCCCCGTGAGCTCCTGGCTCCCTAAGGAGCGTGGCTGGGCCTGTAGAAGGCAGATGGTGTAGAGAAAAGGCTAGAAGCCGTGGCTTTGCCAACAGAAACCACCCGGAGGGGCAGCGCTGGGGAGGGAAGCAGCATATGGCTTCAGCAGGGGCAAATGAGTGCAGTGCTGCCTTCCCACTGAACGAGCACTGTTTCCTGACGGCACTTAATGCGAAGCGTCTTCTCGCATCTCCAGTGTGAGCAACTGACTGCTCACAGCTACTTCCGTGCTAATATGTGAAACACGATGTACTCACACATGCAACAAAGGGTAGGAATAACAGTGTGCTCACTGAAGTTATTTGAGATAAAAAATCTTGCCATCTGTTCCAAGAAAGAAATAAAGAAAAGCCCTGCTGAAAATTTTTGAAATTTCCAGAAGGATGATGACATTATGTAGCTCGCACTACTAAAATGATGTTTTAAAAATAATAACCCTGCATACACGGTTGCTCCTTGTGTGTTCCTGCGCTTTATAGAAATCAAATCGTAGGAATCTGTCCCTTGATGTGACCGAGCATATTGTTTGGTCCCTCCTGCCATCCAGGGTGCGTCCATCAAGCCTGGAGTTTGAACATTTTGGGACATGCACTGTCTGTTGTTTTCATGTATCAGAAACAAGATCTTCCCTCAGAAAAGGCAGAATGTTAGAGTGGTTTTTAAGGGCAGGCCCGGGGACTACGTGACCAGGGCCGGCCGCCCAGCCATGTAGGGCCTTGGGAAAGTTACTTCCTCGCTGTGTGCCTCAGTTTCCTGGACTGTAACATGGGCTGGTGATGCTCTGCCCTCATGTGTGAGGCCGCTGTCATACCTCTGCCACCAACCGGAGACACAGCGCCCGAGTGACTCCAGGGCAGGGGTGGAGGAGCCCAGAGTGACAGTGGCCCAGGCTCCTGGCAAGGAAAAAGGGAGTTGTCCTTCCACACAAGCCCTCTGTCCTCCTCAGCCTCCATATATTGCTGTCTCCCTGGAGCCTCCAACCCACTACCCAAAGGCCCTGTGAGTGAGCTAAGTGCTTGAGACTGAGGTTGAGAGGATGACAGGATGTGCTGAACCGTAGAGCTGGCGAGGAGCAGGGCCAGGCCTGACAGTGACCTGTGTGTGGGGAGTGCCTGGGCTCCCTGTGTATCGGCTCAGAGCCGCAGTACACGGGTCAGCATGTTCAGGGGCAGCACTGACCTGCGGGGTCTGGAGTGGGCACCCATCAGACTCTGCCTTTGGACACGGGGCTTGATGGGGCTCAAGTTTCTTTGAGTCGTCCCTGAAGAAGGATGGGTAGGAGAAGCGTGTCCTCAGGGGAAATGAAGGCCATGACTGTCACCATTTTTACGCCTTAGTGAATCACTCAGGAAACCACTGGCCCCTGAGTTTATAAATGGCATATAAGCTTGTAGCATCCATTAAAAAGAACTGCTGGGGGACACATGGTTTGCCTAGAACTGTACCCAGCCTGCCATCTGCTCCTACATGTAAATTATCTGTGTTTTATAACCTTTCCTAGAAGTTGTTTAAAGAGGACTGTCTTTTGCTCCTTCTTTAAAATTCAAACATAAATGCAAAGCTCAATTCAATAATCCCCAAGAATTTCCTTCTGTTTAAATACTGCTGCAACTGTGGTAGGCAAACACACAGACCTTGGGAAACACTGGAGGGCTTATACCTGGAGGGTCAGGCTGCCATCTGCTGGTATTTTAGCAGCCATCAGCCCAGCCCCACTTTGCCCCTCAAGCGTCCCTAGGAGACCCTGGACATGGGGACCCTGCTGAAACAGTTCACTCCAGGACTGTAGCCAGCCCAGCAGGGCAGCAGACCAGCAGGGGCCCACCAGGCCAGACCTGTGTCCACGGCCCGCACTGCCCGAAACAGTGATCTGATGGTGTACTCATGCCCCAGGCTCGTCCCCCAGATGGCCAGCCTGGGAGGACCCACGTCAAGACCCTCTGAGCTGGCAGTTTTCACGGGTAGATGGTGCGCCCCATGTCAAAAGAGAGCAGGCTTGCCCTCGCGCTTCAATGTGATGACTGGAAAGGGTCCGGGTGGCTGGGTGTTGGTGTGGGGCCTGTGTTTTCTAATGTGGCCTCTGGGCCCTGCTCAGAAGCCTCCTCCTCTCCCTCTCTATAGCTCTACCCTGGGTTGAAAGGCAATCGTTAGGGGATGTGGGGGTTGAGCAGGGCAGAGGCATCCAGGCATCTTGGCCCTCCCTGGGCCTCCGAAATAGGTAGGAAGGAGAATGTGGGAGTTCAGTGGAGCAGCTGAGGGACACTCACCTCGCATGCATTTGCCCGATTCCCTTGCTCCAGAAGGCCAGCAACTAACCGAGGCCAGGCATTGCAGAAAGAGCAAGTACCGGAGGATAAGCCATGCCCCGCAGGAGCCCTGCCTCTCCTTCATCCTCTGTCCAGCCCGACAGCCTGTGAACCACATGGGACCAAGGGCAAGGATGAAGCTGCTGCCACAGTCCCTGACCGCACAGGGCCTGCACAGGACCACCATGAGGTGGGGGGACAAAGATAAAATAAGATGAAAGGGCGAAGCATAGAACGTTCTTGACTGTCCTACATGGAGCAGAAGGTAAACTGAGGCTGAGCAGAATGTGTGTGGGCAAGAGTGGAGCACCTATCCATCTGTACATATACTTTTCCCCCCTTCCTTCCTTTCAGTTGTTTGGTCATTTAACAAACATGCATCAAGTACCTGCCATGAGCCAGGCACTGAAGAAGCCAGGGTCCAACTGTCACGATCCAGGCATGGCTGCCCTGCTCCATGAGATCCGTTCTGACTGTGCACAACAGCTACAGCGCAGTCCAGATGCTGGGAGGAAAAAAGGAGGTGCTATAGGCAGCCCTCCCAAATTGAGTTTTGGAAAGTGTCTCAGAAGAAGAGATGTCTGAGCTGAAAGGCAGCTGGGGCTAGGGCAAGGGTGTCGGGGAAATATTCTGAATAGAGGAAATGGTGTGTGCAGCATTGATCTAGGCCAGATCAGGCCTAGTGTGCTTTGGGGTGGAGGTGGCCGCAGGCAGCAAAATTGAGTTCCAGTATGGTGTGCAGAGAGGGATGGAAGTGGGACCCCCCCCAGACGCTAGAGGGCGTCGTCTCCCAGTGATTCCAGTGACTGACAGGTCTGCCCCACTCCTGAGAACATCAGGCTGAACCCACAGAGGGCTGGGCTAGAATTTTTGATGAAAAGAGTCTGAGAATCTCCCACAGACGCCGCACAGCCGCTCCCAGTCCAGAGAGTATCTGAAAAGTCACGCAGGAGAAGCCTAGTGTTCCCCACCCAGAGGAGGAGTCTGAAGGTTGACCCTCTGCCCTGGCTCCGAGGTGCAGATGCACTAGGGGAAGGGGCAGGGAGCGCCCAACATGGGTCGCCCCAACACCACGAAGCGTGAGACTCCGCTCCACTGTCAGGTCTGGAACATCTGGGTGTCTCTTCTCCAAGATGGGAACCCTGAAATGCTGCGATTTCTTCTTCACGGCAAATTGGAGGAATTGAGCCCCCCCTTATCACTGTCGAGCACCTGGGAAAATCTCCGATAGGAACAGTCAGATATTTTTGGACCTCGAGTGCATTTAAATTCCACATTTAGACTCCACTGCCCGCGCTTGATTTTTAATGAGGCTGTCGCACTCACCTGAGGGGCGCGAGGGGCGCAGAAGACATTCTACAGAGGAGTCTGAGGACGGATGGGGCTGGCCGCGCATATGGCACCGACATGGCATTTCTGCAGGTAGATTTGCAGCTAACAGCTTTCTGACAGACGGAATCTGGAAAGTTGTGCTTTAGACACCAACAGATTTGATTTAATAGGCTTTGTTCGCATTTAACACGATATAAGGGCACCTGTTGTTGCTTTGAAGTCGATGCACGTACAATTGTACACTACAAAAAAGGGAACTAGAAGGTGCTTGACGTGTGCGATGAGTTGAGGATACCATCTAACCTAGCGAAGGGTTGTTGTCCTGCTGACT
This sequence comes from Fukomys damarensis, assembly GCF_012274545.1. Classification (NCBI taxonomy): domain Eukaryota; kingdom Metazoa; phylum Chordata; class Mammalia; order Rodentia; family Bathyergidae; genus Fukomys; species Fukomys damarensis. The sequence continues at coordinate 4,373,492 of NW_022900921.1, read as the reverse complement.
CTGAACGCAAGATTGAGCTTCCCTGGTTCAAGAAAAGGGAACCCAGGAAACGAGGCTCTTGTGACACTGAGGGGTTCATAGTGCACACACCTTTGTATTTTTTCCTTCCCATTTCTGCCAGAGTTGAAGATGATGTATCACTCTGTGAGAGGTTTTAAAAATAAATTTAAAAATGACACCGTGCTATATGGTGTCAGTTTTACTGAACATGTTTCTATTGACTCTGGTCAAAAACAGATGAGGAATTTTTTCTTTAATCTTGACAAATAGAAGCAGATTTTAAAAATCAACATCACATCTCGAGAAAAGATGCAGAAGAAGAGATTCAATAAAAATAGATCTGGCTCCATGCAAGCCTAAATCTACTTAGTGGCTTTCATTCTAATGACTTAATAGCCAGATCTCACCATTGTTAGCAACAGAAGAGAAATTGTCGGGGGCTGAATGGGATGCCTTTGTCATTAATTTTCAGTCTCGTTATATTATGTCTTCTCGTAATCAGAGAGAGAGAGGGAGGGAGGGAGGGAGAGAGTGTTCAGGGGTCTTTGGGACCTCACTGTACCACGGCACAGGTGGTAGCTGTCCTTAGCCAATTCGCTGCCACCTCACATCATCAGGTGAGACATTGCAGGGAGCTGTCTCTTTGTCCCCCTCGGAGGCCACCACCTGGCCCTGTGCTATGGCCTGCACATCTAGAACACTTACTGGCAGCTCACACCCCGGGAATGAGGTCACATGGAACCACAGGCAAAGCAGATCCCGGGACCCAGCAACCCAGCCTCTCACCGTCACAGGCAGGGTACCAGCAGCTCAGAAGTGACTGGCAGCACACACCCACTCAGAGACGTGACACCCACCTGGCCCAGCCCCTTCCAGCTTGGACTGGAAACCCTGCAGGAGAGAAGTTGGGCTTGCTGGGGAGAGAGCCGCTGGCTGCGTGGTGCTGTCCTGTGTGGGGCAGAGTCAGCCGTCCCTGCTGTACAGGAGGGTGCCTGTGTGAGGTTGGGAGGCAGCCAGCCCTGATGGTACTGTCGCAGTGGGAGTCAGGGTCTCTGGGTCCTCTGGTCCCCAGCTTGCCGTCAGCCAGCTCATCAGCCTGTAGCCCTCCCTCTCTGTGGGACCATGTCTGCGCACAGCATTTCTTGGCCACTATAGCAGAGGCCAGTAGCCCCACTAACTCCCCTGGCTCCATTGTTCTCCACACATTGAAGGCATCAGTTCCAACCCCAGCCAGGGTTGTGCCTTCCATGTCATCCCTGAGCTTCCGTGATACATCCAGGCTGCCCAGCATGTGTCCTCTGCAAGTGGCATGAGCCAGTCCCCTGCCCTGTTGTTGAGCCTCCTTGGAGGTGGCCCAGCACCTCGGAGAACTGTGAGTCTTTCTATCCCAAGGATGTGTGACAGCAGAGGCCAGTGCTGATTGCTTCCTACACAAAGTTGATGTCTCAGTTCAAGCCTGATATTGCCATGACCAACTCTATCAACCAGCCAGACATAGGAGCTCAGTGCAGCCCCAGTCACCCTTTGGGTTGAGTGATTAGGGCTCTGCTTGGGCCCATGAGGCAGAAGCTAATAGTTGTTGAGCCTCCCCAGGAGAAAGTGCCTGGTAGTCCACACCCTTTCTGAAAGTGGGCCAGGTAAGACATCCAGCGGGCACCCTGAGTTGCCCACTGTCACCAAAATGTGCAGATCCATGGTCTTACAATGCCTCCTTTGTCAGCACCCAGAGTGTGGGTGGCACACTGTTTGCCCCGGGGTCCCACACTGTTTCCTGCACCTGCTTCCTGTCTGGACTTGCCATTTTCCTTGGCCAGGGCCTGTGCTTACAACTGAACTCCTTCTTTTCTTCTTTGCCCTCCAAGGCTCATAGTGTGATGGAACCATCTTCCCCATTTAGAGCCAACAGATCAACATCTGACTCCTCCCAGGGATCACTGCCCTGTAGCTGAGGGGGTTTCTAGAGAGGGATTTCCGAAGAGAGGGATTTCTAGCCCTCGTGGTGTGGGCCTAGGGTGGGTAGAGACGGGCTACTAAAATCCCTCGTGCCTTTCCCTTCTGGCACAGCCCAGTGTGCCAATGTGCATCTCCAGGCCTGGCAGACCGCTGGGCACAGGCCGTCTTTGGATAGGGACTGCATCCGTGCTTCGCGGGTACCGGTGCGAGGCTTGGAGCCACTCTCTCTCTCTGAGAGGGAAGGACAGCACAGCCCCCAGAGGGAAGCAGCAGCCGCCGGTTCCCCTGGAGTTGATGCTTAGACATTCCTGGTGCAAGAGAGACAAAGACAAGGTATTCTCTTTCACGTTTCTAGCAGCTTGAGAATCCCAAGCTTTTCATTTTTATTGGTGTGAAGTAGAGTTCAGCTCCCAGCTGGCAGCAAGAGGATGAGGACTGCAGCATGAAGTGTCGATCGTTTACCACCCAGAGGCCTGGAGTGGCCTGTGTAATGATAACCAAATAGAGACTCGTATGTGCAAGGAGTAACCGAAAATGGGCCTGTGTGGACCTGGTCATGTGAAAAGGCTTCTGAAGAGAGTTTCATTTCAATTCAAAAGATAATACTCATAGGAAAATTAAAAGATACTCCTAGATACTCTCACTGCACTCCTGTCATTCACTGAAGCCCCCAGTGGCCCAACAGTCCCAGACATTAGCAAAGGCTGGGAGAGGGGGCCCGTTAAAAGCGTGGCCCATGGGGCCGGGGATCTAGCTCAGTGGTGCCACCCCCTGCCTTGCAAGCATAAGGACCTGAGTTCGATCCCTGGTACCAAAAAAAAAAAAAAAAGAAAGCG
>NW_022900921.1:4354591-4370291 GCF_012274545.1 Fukomys damarensis | reverse complement strand
TACAAAAAAAAAAAAAAAAAGAAAGCGTGGCCCTCATCCCAGGCCCCAGGAGAGGGTACGTTGCTATGTCCCTGTGCAAGGGTCCTCCAGGCAGTGTCACCAGTGGCTGGAGGAAGAGAGACCGTCGTCACAGGTACACAATCGAGCATCTCCATCGGTCCCGCTAAGGTGGACAAGAGAAATGGAATGCGTGTGAGGGTTCAGAAGCTCTTGAGCGTCCAGGCTCATCCTGACCCTTCTACCTACGATGCCAGTTGTTTCTCACAAGGCCTCAGTCAGGCCTGTGGCCCAGGATATTCTTACCTCCTCCTAGAACCTTCCCCCAAGGTGGAACTAACTCGATAGGTGTTATTCACCCTGTAATCCGAATGGCTGTCACCGGCCTGGGGGTTTTCCTCATTACAATGGCATTGGCACAATATGTGGGCCCCTCTGTCAGCACCAGCAGGAGGATGTGCTGCAGTTCAGCCTCCCCTGAGGTCTTAGTCAGACTCCCACCGTGGTCCTCGCTCGTCGTACACCGTGATCCCCTGAAAAGCTTCCACGGTCTTGACCCCAGCAAACTCCTTCCCCACCCTTGTGTCTGTTCTCTCCCGTGCCCTAGTGAGCTGCACCTGTGATCCTCAATAGAAATTCTTTTCTACTAGCCATCCTAATATAACTCCTTCCGTCCGAACAACGGATTCTTCTGATCAGTTCTGCCCACTCCATAGACACATCCTGGAAAGCATTTTGAAACACACACACACACACACACACACACACACACACACACACACACACATTATTCTATTAGCATCCTGGGAGACGAAGCAAATCGATTCATGATTTCTTGTCTGTAAGCACTGTAGGCCAGAAGAAAATGCAGCAATGGTTGGAGCGTTTTCAGGATAAAAGGCTGTAATCCGAGAGTCTTGTGTGCTGCCTAGATGCTGTTCATGTGTGAAAGCAAAAGAAAAATACTCTGAGATGTTCAGGCGTTTGGATGTACACATTTTTCTTACTTGAAAAATAATGTGCCTTAAGTCAAACTCCACTCAATTGATAAATGAATTAAATAGTTTAGGAAGATAAGTTGTATCGTAAACATAGATTAGATTCAAAATCAGTCAATTATGAAATTAAGCATATATAATGACAGTTATATATAATAATGCAGCAACTATAAATTCTAAACTGGAGGGAAGGAAGGAAAGAAACTGGTTCATGGGACACAAAAAAATAAAAAAGGAAAAAGACAAAGCATGGAAACATTAATCACTGGAACAATGAAAAATTTAAAGCAGAGAAAATTTAAAAATTCTAGATGTAAAGGTGAAGGCTTTCAAATTACTGTTTGCATTAAATTTCTGCTATTAAATATCCCTTCCTCAAACTCAAATCTTGGAGATGGGTTTCATGGTCTTCTCATCTTAAGCCGTCTCCTCCACACCCAGAGGTTCTGGCGCTGCCCAGTCCTGCGGCCCTCGCGCTACAGCGCCTGTTCAGGCCTCTGCTCTGACTTCCAGGCCCGTTTGTCCAACTTGGCAACTGCAACTTGAGCACCTCACAGGCAAGGCGAATTCAGACTGTCCACATCCAAACTCCTAGTCCTTCCCATCACCGGCCATTCTCCCTTGAAAGGACAAGGCTCCCCTCCTCCCTGGCGCTTACCTCAGTGACGATGTCGCCACTCCTGCCCTTGTACAACCCACCGTCCCAGGCCACCTTTGCCAGCGCTTCCTTCTGAGCAGCTCAGTTAATCTATCCCTGAACCCATTTAGCTCCTTATCCTGAGGTTCTCAAACCCGTCTTCTTTTCTCCGCCTCTCCGAAAACCGTTCCAACTCAAGGTACAGTTATTTCTCTGCCAGACCCACCTCGCAGTATCCTAACCAGTGTCCCTATATTCTTTCTTGCTCCCCTGGAATCTGCATTCCGCCCAGATACCGGAGTGATTTCTTTTCACAATGCAGTTGATGATGACATCGATCCAAAGCGGACAAGTACATGTTTGGTCATTGGTTCTGCAAGGACAGCATTAGACTTCCGTGGTGTAAATTCAATCAGGTGATTTCAACTGACCAGGTCAGTGACATCACAGAACGTGGAGTTGAAAGAGATGTGCTGCCTTCATGAGCAGCCATCTGCGGCCTGTTGCTTTTTATAAATCCTCTGCTGAAAACTCTTGTTACTGTCCGCATCCTCCGAAAATAAAGGCCCAAATCCTTGGTAGGACCTAAAAGTTGCTGCATGGTGTGACCCCGATCACATCTTCCAGCCTCAGCTCAAACTCCACCCTCCTTGTCTTCTGTGCCTAACTAACCCCACCAGCCAGCAACAAGCTCCCTCTGGTCACAGGCCATCCCCCACCCACACGCCCCAGTGGCTCCTCCATCCCCAGTCAAGTTAACAAATGTGGCCTTCAGAAATTAGCCTGAGCGTCCCTTCCTTAGGGAAATCTTTCCCCTGCATTCTACCAAAGCAAAGGAAGTCATCCCAAGGTAAATTTTTATAGTACTCTTAATTCCATACCATATACCACCACAAATATATACCACCATCATGACTTTTGGAAACTTTTTCATTTTTTATACTGGGGATTGAACTCAGGACCTTATGAGGCAGGCGCAATGCTACTGAGCTAAATCCCCGGCCTCCACCGTCATGATTTTACATATATTTATGAACTTATTGATGAATATCTTTGTTTCATTCTTCACTTTAATTTCTATGAGCATATGTACCACGTTTGTTTTATGAAAAACATTGTATTCCCTAGTGCCTAACACCTGGCATTATACAAAGTCCTCAATAAATTTTTGATGAGTGAGAGACTAAAAAGACATATGCTGAAAGCCAAATGGCCCAAAGAGGTCAAAGAAAAAAGAATAAACAAGGATCTATTAGTCAAAGATATGAAAGAGAAAGCAAGGTAACAGTTGTAGAGACAAAAGTAGAATTCAAAGCAAAAACATTACATGAGAAAAAAGGAGATTATTTTATGGTGATAAAATCCATAAAGACAAAAATACAGTGATCATGAAGCTCTATGTACCAAATAATACAGCATCAACTATCACTTGGGAATAGAAAGAAAAATACGAGCAAAATTGTAGTGTGAGGTTTTAATGTAACACACCAATAGAACTGAACAGAGAAGCCAGAAACAACACTTACAATGCACGATGCTAACTTTCTCCCTAAAATGCGAGGATGGAATAGATTAATTTCAAATGATGCTAGGGCAGGAGATGAGGTCCTTCCATATGCCAGTCAATTACAATAGCATTTCCAAAGTGCTTGTGCCAAAACAGTCATAGGACATCATATCCCTAAATGGAAAAGGGTCCCATAGTGAGACAAATCAAGGAAACACTGTGGTAGGCAAAGTTAAACAGATTTCTTTATTGGAGGACTTTAAAATTTGGGGTATTACTGTGCACTGTATGACTCCAGGAGGGATATGTAGTACTTACCGTTCTCTGGTTTATTAGAGAAAAGGATATTTTATGATACCGTGTTTTGTGTTCTGCAGAAATAACCTGGAAAATAGTGGCTTAAAAGGTTAAATACATAATGGGTAGATATTTGGGGGCTTTTGTCCAAGTGAATGAGGCCTATTTAATCCAAAACAAGAAAGAAGATATAAGTAGGGGAATAGTGGATCTATCTGGAAATGACAAAATCTTTTAATTCCTTAGTATTATAAGACACATGAAAAACTAGAGAAAAAATAGTTGGAGTTATGGAAGTTTTGCTGTTTCAAAAGCTCTTCGTAATGAGTAAAAGAATGGCTGTCCAAAGAACGTGTGAAGAGCCTAACAGAGTACATACATGTATACATCTGCCCTGGAACTATCATCCTTCAGTGTTGGGAAGATGCCAGGTCTCCCTAATAACCAGGAGAGGGTGAAGCAAAACAGCAGCATAGTGTGCTTCTTGGCTATGGGATTGGCAATTTTTAATAAAACTTGGTTTTAACAAAGGCAGAATGAGATGGGAGTGCCCAGACACAGCCAACGCGAGTATGAGATGGTACCAACTCTAGAGCTAGTCATTTAGCAATACCTGTTTATTAAATCACCTTTTTAAAAATGCCTTTGATTCAGTAATTCTACTTCAGGCAATTTATTGCAGTGCAAAAAAAAAATAATCGGAGATTGCCTAAAGATTTATGTGCAAGAATGTTTACGGTAGTCCTGTTTATAAGAGCGGAAGTACTGGAAGACACCCAAATGTCAAACAGTGATTGGTTACAGAAATTATGATATGCTCTACCCGATGAGATATTATTTGGCCGTTAAAAATTATGACTTGTAGAAATAGTCACAAAAAGAGTGTTAATTTTAAAAGCATGATGTAAAGCTACTTCCAGATTCCAATTTTGTAAAAAATACATATGTATGTTTATGTGACTAGAAAAGACTACGGTGAAATATACTCAAATGTTGAGTTATTCTCTCTGAAAAATCTCCCGTGTATTTTCTAGCCAACCCCCACAGCTCTGCCTCCAATCCATCAGCCAAGTCTTATCGGCTCTCCTTCCGAGACACACGCAACATCTTGTCTATTTCTCTCCGTCCGCACCACTCTGCCCCAGTCCAAGCCACGGCCATCTTTCATCCTGACAAACATGAAAGTAGCTCATGGTTCTCCCTCCCTCCTCTTTTGCCCTATTATGGTCCAATCTCCATGCAATAGGCAGAGTAATCCGTTCTCAATGGAAATCAGATTACATTACCTGCTGCTTAAAACCCTCCAGCGCATTTCCATCACTCCTCACATAGAACCCCAAGCTGCTCCCTCTCTGGGCATGAAGCTGCTGGAATTCTCACCACATCACCTGTTAGATCTCACGTCCCATGCCCTCCCCTCTGGAGCTCCAGCCTTTCTGCCTCGCAGGAACGCTGCAGACCTCGCAGCAGCTCTCCCCTCCTCTGTCTGAGACACTTCTGCTGCTCTTCCAGGCACCTCTTTGTCAGATGGCGGTGCGGGTGTCACCTCCTCCGAGCAGCCTCCCGATACCCAAATTAGCCATCCTCCAGTAACCTATCAAATCAGCAGACTTTGATTCTCTACCTACTACCCCTAACTATCTGATATTTTTCTTCTGTGTTGATTTCTTGCATGTGTATTATCTAAACTTCCCCACTAGAATAGAAAAGCCACCCCAGCCTGTTGTGTTCAGTTAGTATTCTGCCTTTGACTTAGCTGACAATAACTACTTGCTGAGTGAATGAATGAGAGTGAAAATTTCAGGTAGGAAAGGAAATCATGGCAGGTAACTTGGGCCACAGTCTTCAAAAAAATCAAAGATGGTACTGTGATAAATCTCCAGGCCTGAAGGGGTGCCCTTCCCTCACAGGGGTGCCCCGATGCCGCCAAGCAGGTAACCCCTCCCCTGTCTAGCCTACCAGACCAGAAAATGACATTAATGCGGACAGGCAGGTGGGATGGATGCGCACGGTGTCCCCTGCTTCAGAAACAAATAGGACTATTAGCTTATGCAGGTCTCAGGGGAACTCTGGATTTTGGTGAATTCCAATGAGCTCCAGAGTTAAGCAGGCAAGATTTCAGCTCTGGCTTTTAGCTTGCTGAGAGATAAGGATTTAGAGTTTCCTTGCATTACAAAACCTGGAATTTCTCCTTTCCTTATGACAGCCTGAGGATTTGAGGGCAGAGTGGAGCCAGATGCCTTTTAATGAGATAGAATTCAAGAATAAGTCTCCACGCCCTTCATGAACTTGAAATATTTGGCCATGGCTACACACAGCAAGGCACAAAAGCATACGCAAATGGCCAGATTTAGTGTTTGTCATTTTGGCTTTATTAGCAGGGTCCCTAAAGGACCCTGGCTTGTCACACTGTTGTGGGATGAATTTGAGTAGAGTAATCTTAGGCCGCCATGTGAAAACCAGTCACTTGGCCAGTGAGTGGGCCTGGCCAGCCACACAGCATTCCGCCGCATGGAGGTTTCTGCTTAACCCCGGAACACAGATCTATGAGAGACATTTCTACCCATTTTGCTCCCTGCTGAATCCCTGGCTCCTGGAATAGCACATAGCATACACTTGAGAAATAATTGTCTAGTAAGTGAGTGATGTTTGCCCCCATTTAGTGAGGATTCACTGAGTGCTTCACCCAGCTCGGTGCTCGGAGTAACCTGAACTCTTAGTCCCCACCTTATAACCCTAAGGAGGGTTTTGTGGAGGGAACATGGAAAAACAGGCGTTACAAGTCTCTCACGCAGCGCATGTCTATCAGAGAAGTTATTTCCCTTGTTGGATGTTGCCTGACCCTCACTGTGGGAGGTAGACATGCCTCTGTGAGCAGAACCTCTCTGCTGTCTGTTTAGGGGGCCTTGTGTGGTAGGCAGAGACCACTGGCCATGGGTTCAGATACTGTCTGTTCCACTGGAATTGACAAATTACAGCCTTTCTGAGCCTGGCTTTCCTCATCTATTTAAAAAGAAAAAGGAGGAGGAAGAGGAAGAGTAGGAAGACAGAATGAAACCAGCTTTGCCCAGCTCCTATGAGTATAGAATGGAGAGCCAACAGGGGAAGGATATGATTGGAAAACCAGAGTCATCCATTACACCGTTGTTATCTGCATTAACTGCTGACCAGTATGGGTCTCAGTTCACAGGGCTTGGTATCTTGCCTTGGGTATCTGGGGAAAGGTTGCGTATAAACAAATTATTCCACAGAAAACGTTTCCAAAGTGCCTTGCCTAAGTGCCTGAGTAAGCACTCAGTAAATGCTCAGATTGCTAGCAAAAGCCCCTGGTGACTTCTCTCAGGCTCTGAAAGCAGCTTTTACCTAGTCCTGGGTGGCTGATGAGTTTTCTTTGTGTGGTCTTCAGGTACTGACCAATGTGCAATGAATTACTCCAGAACTTGGTGGTGTAAAGCAGTCATGATTGTATCACACCTCTCAGTTGTGCGAATTCAGATCGTGTACAGACCTCAGCAGGGTGATTCCTCTCTGGACGTGTTGGCTGAAGTTACTCAGCTGTTTCAGTAGTGTTCCCAAGCAGGCCAGGCTGCAGTGAGTGTCCCAGCCAGAGTCCCTCATGCATCTGGCATCTTGGCAGGTCGCCTGGGAGGCTGGGCTTGGCTGGACCCATCACTGCCCCCTATGGGCTTAGAACATGGTCTCTCCTGCAGGGATGGCGGAGACTCAGATCTGTGCTGATGACTCCTGTTTTTTATAAGATGCCCTTCTCCCTCTACACCTCACCCAAGCCAAGTTAGAGTTAAGCACGGCCACATCAACATCTCTGTGTCCAATTGTGGATGTGTTCCCCAATAAACAGCCCCTGAATGCTGTGAATGATTTTGTAACCTCTGATTCTATCAAGTGGACTCATGTTGAAAGGCACACCGGGAATGGGAGGAAAGGAGGGAGAGAGGAAGGAAGGAAGGAAGGAAGGAAGGAAGGAAGGAAGGAAGGAAGGAAGGAAGGAAAGAGAGAGAGATAAAAAAAAAGAGGAAGGAAGGAAGGAAGGAAAGGAAGGAAGGGAAGGAAGGAAGGTGGGCAAAGCCAGCTTGTTCATTATTTTGGAAAGCCACGTTTCACCTATCTGTTCTACAGAGTATGATTGTGCTATGATGAGTTTGGCTAAAGCAGCCCCCGCAAAGACAAGGCATGCCTGAACAGTTATTCCCCTTCTTTCTTTTGCTAGCTCATGAATGCATTTGTAATGAAACTTTTAAGTGCTCTGCCTGGGCCACTGTTGTCCCAGGCCCTGCTGAGAAGACAGTGATGAACTGGAGACTTTATAGTCACCTCCACGGCAACCAACATCATCATCCCAGAGCCACTCCTTGAACCCTTTGCAAACACCACTTTCCTATAAGCCCAACCCCTGTGAGACGGTGGACTGTATGTGGAAGCGGAGAGACCCACCCCACAGGGCCCCTCCGGCCAGAACACGTCCAGGCTTTGGAAGGATCTCCAGCTTTGTTCATACACCCTGAACAGCAACTGAAACAAAGACAATTAACTAAATTGGTTTTTCTCCACCTGCTCCTCCTTTTGTAAAATTTGCCACTAGTGTGAAAATCTCCCTTCCAACTTTGATTCCACCCCCAAGTAGCTTTCTGTCTGAAGATTGGAAATTGCTTGGGTGAGGAGAACTTGTGCCTCATGCTTCCCGAGTGTTTATGTATCTTATGGCTCTCCACGCTTTCTCAAATAGGAATTGAGAGCATTTGTTTACAGCTCACGTCTCAAATGCTCATGGTATGCACCATGCATCTATAGTCAATAACTTGCTATTAATCGATGATCAGGACATGAAAGTACCCTGAAACAGGGTAGGAGGTTTTTTTATCCTCTAACTGAGCTGCGTCTTGGTGTGGAGCCCGCCAGTGGATTCTGGAAGGTCACCAGGAATGGCGACCTCGGGCAGAGAATGGATCCTTCACAAGGAATGAATTGCTGACTCAGTAGGCATGTCCTCCATACCCCTGGGCAACCTGGGAAGTCCAGAAACCCTAAAAACAGTGAACACAAATAGCCTAAGATATCTGGGAGTTAGGAGCCTAAGGATGTACAACCCGAAGAGCAGGCTTAACTCTGTGAAGGAAGAATGGGTTAGAGAGAGGCCCCATTCTTGAAGTTTTCTTTTGGTTTGTCTGTCAGCACAGCCTAGCTGCTGTCCACATTATTCCTGAGGGGTGGTCATGGACACAGTCCTGGCAGAGTCCTCCCTTTGTCTGTTTTCCCATTATAAACGGGGAATAATAAGCCCTCCTCCTGAGATCGCCATGGGGCATGACTAGGTCGTGCCCATGGCGACTCTGCATAGAGCCATGGAAGAGCCCAGCCCTCCTACTGCCTTCAGGGCCTTCTTGCTCAGCCTCACTTGGGTTGCAAACTAAGGAGGGCTTCCTCAGAGCAGATCTCCCTCATGAGGGCCACCGTGGGGCACCAGGTGAGTCACGTGCACGACCAGTTTAGGGTGTGCCACAGAAGAGTCTTTCCCAAGGGTGACATCCTATGGAAACCTCACTGTTGAGTTCTTCTGGCCCTTGTGTGGTGCCCTCAGTGGCCTCCACGAGCGCCAAACAGAGCAGAACCCCGGCCTGTAGGTCGGGTGGATGCAGCTTATTTATGAAAACCACAGCTGAGACTTAAGGAAGCTGCTTAGAATGAGAGATTTAGGTATCACATGGCAACGGTGTCAGGGTTTGAATCAAAACTGTCCCTCCAAAGCCTCATGTGCTCAGAAGTGGGGCTTTTGGAAGGTGAATAGATCCAGGGGGGTGGGCGGGGATTTGGCTCAGTGGTTCCACCACCTGCCTCGAAAGTGCAGGGACCTGAGTTCGATCCTTGGTACATAAATAAACAAAGAAACTAGGTCCAGGGGTGCTGAACCCACCAAGTGGGTCAATCCATTGTTCAGCTCCTAGCTGATGGTGCGGCTGTGAGGTGAGGTGAGGCCTGGCTGGAGGAAGCGGATCACTTGGGTGGGCCAGGAACGATCTGTTCCTGTCCTGGGCCTCTCTCTGCTCCCTCGGCTTCCTGGTTGCCATGAGCTGAGGATCTTCCCTCTGCCATGCCCTCCACCACGATGTTTCCACCATGGAGCCAGCTGGCTGTGGGCTGAAACTGCTGCAAGGGAGCTAAGATAAACTCCTTCCTTAAGATGTGGCGCTCAAGCGTTTGGTCTGCGTGGTGAGAAGCTGACCACTGTGAACACAGGCAGCCGCTCCAGGTCTTACAGTTTACTCTGTCAACAGCGAAGCACAGAGGGCCAGGGGAGCCCCTGCAGTCCTGTCCTGGGAACCTAGGAGGCCACAGAGACAACCTTTTTAAGTTCAAGTGAAGGCCCATGGAGGAAGGGAGCATCCAGAGTGAGAGCCCTCAGCTGTACCTGGAGTCCGGGACAGGCTGCTTCTGTAGATAGTAAGGACAGAAACCCTGTGGGTGGCACCTCTGACCCCAGGCAGTCACTGCTGTTTGGCTGCCTGGTGCTGGGGCTCTGGGCTCTGCCAAGCTGAGCAAATCACCACTGCCTCCGTTTACCTGTGTCACCCCCTAGTGCGTCCTCGTGTGGACAGCTGAAGCCTGAAGCAGACCCGACCCCACCCTCCCCTCTCATACTCGTTTTACTGGCTGTGTGCAGGGTCCACCCCGGGACTGTTAAACAAAAGCCCTGAGCAGCCGCACTTTGAGGTCCAGTCAGAGGTGGCAGCAGCGTGAGCTCAGGAAGGTGCCAGCTCTGGGACCCTGGGATAACCCCGAGTCGTAGCTCACAGCGCGAACAGTGCCACAAGTTCGTCCCCTGCCGTGACGTACGTGAGGCCACATCCCAGCTCTCGTGTTGGCCGAAGTCCCTTTTAGATACATGTAGGGTTTTTCAAGGTGCAGGGGCTGCAAGAAAGATGCTATCACTAGGATTCCTTTAAATCACTCAGAGTCCTTTGTTTTAAAAGTAACTTTCCTGTGCCAGGGATTTAGCTCAGCAGTTCGGTGGCCTTGCCTTGCAAGTGCAAGGACCCGAGTTCAATCCCTGGTACCAAAAAAAAAAAAAAAAGAAACTTTCCCCAGCATGGCATGTGACACATGACCTCAAGACTAGTGGCAGTTAGAGATAGTTTCAGAGGGAAGGTCTTCTCCCTGGAGGACATGGCCAGCTCCTCCAGAAGTCTCTGCCATGGAAGGCAAGGTCTAGGGCACCTGCCCAGAGGCCCCAGTCCTACCACCTCTCTGGAGCCCCAAAGTGAGATAAAAACCTCTGAGGAGATCAGAGGTGTCACCCTGAGCTGGCAGTGAGAGGGGCGAGGACCTTCCCGAGCCTTGGCTGCCCCCACGGCAGAAGCTGCAGGCTGCTGCTTTGGAGCCCCGCCCCGGGCCAGGCACTAACTGCCCCAGCCCTGCGGGGTGGAGCTGGGGCTCTGCACTTCCAGCCGAGGGGCTAGAGGCCCTGGTAAGGAGCACTCCCCTGGGCTTCTGGCCCTGACTCCCCACAGTGGCAGCTGCTCCTTATGCAGCAGCCCTGGCTCCCCTGGTCCTATCAGTCAGCAGAGCCCAGGAAGGCAGGAGACCTGAGGCTTGCACATGTGCAGAGCCACAGCCGCACTTGCTCTCACCAGCTCCCCCTCGGGCACAGTGGCTGCCACTCATGGTGCAAGAGCACTTTCAGTGTTCGAAAGATTCTGGCTGGCGGAAGTGACTTCCTCTGAGAGCAGACCCCCATATTTGGGGACAGTGGCTAATAGGGGAAGATGGGAGCTCAGAGAATCCGAGACTGGTCCTGCTCAGCCTCCTCCAACACACAGCAGGCTGAGGCCAGCAGGGGATGGTCCTGGCCCATGCGGTCCTCAGCCCTGGGGGAGGCCTCCCACCCTTCCGTGTCCGGCCCCATCTCCCCCAGGACCATGGCCAACACCAGCGTCTTCCTGTAAATCCAAACTGAACCACCCGCTCTGGGCAAACAGAACCCGAGGCTTCTTGGCTTAGCACCAGGGCAGCATCTTTGCATAACGAAAATGGCATCCTTCATCCAGGCCGTTTCAGCCCCACTCCAGGGTGTGTAGCTGGACAAGGACAGCATGAGCTGGATTGCCTTCCTCACTGGGTTGGGTGTGCAGTGCACAATTTGCTCACCCTCATGTGGCAACCATGAATTGGATCATAGCTTGGAAGGAGGAATCCCTGCCTGTCTTGTCTCTGTTACATGCCCAGGACCAGCATAGGCATAGAAAACTATTCAGCGAGTGAACCCATTAATTAATGCTTTTCGAATGCATCATTTCAGGAAAGAACGGAGATGAGCAGTCCAAAGAAATGAATCTCTAACAATAGAGATCCAGATGTCACAGGAGTCTGGGGAGGTCAGCTGGGCCCCAAGTCCTTCCCCACAGAACTCTGCTAATTACTTTTCGAGGTTTTCTGCTGAACAAATCGAACTCAGATTCAAAATGGCTTTCCCCGCAGTGTTTTTCTCCTATCTCAGCACAACTCCTGCTGTGGACCATCGTTACACTTCCTCCAGCCTGCGGGTTCGGTGACGCGTGTTAAAGCTGCCTTGCTCCTTGCCGGGGACAGGACCAGTGGGGACAGTGGCTCTGAGCAGCTCAGGGACAGCTCCTGGGATGAGGGCTTGGCCACAACAGTTTGTGGTCACAGTAAAAATGTTTACTATTGCAATGATTATAAACTAAAACAGTAAAACCTTTTCAGAGTTGATAACCAAAATCACCCATGATGGTAACCTACTGCACATGCAGGCCCCAAGAGCTGTCTTTTCAGCAGTCCCTGTGGTCTCGGATGTGGCCTCACTGGAGACAGAAAAGTGGCTCTGGCCGAGGCTCTCAGGAGGCTCTCCGGGGGCCCCTCCGAGGGCAGGGAAGGGGCACAGACCCACTGTGCTCTGCCCCGTGTGCGCCAAGGCTGGGCCTGCTCACAGGGACGGCGCTGAGGAGTCAGAACTCTGGCCGACCCGTGCAGACAAAGACCCGCCATGCTGGAAACACAGGGACCGGTCTCTTCTGCTTCCTCTTCCCCCAAGCAACACCCCAGCAGCGATGCTTCCGAGCCCAAGCCTGCTGGGGCCTGGGCGGTTCTGACTTGTTTCTTGTTCCTATGGCTCCCTGGCTTCCCAGCGCTGACTGTGAACCTGCTCAGTAGAATGGTGAGCTCACCCGGGGCCTTGGGCATTGCTTGCAAGCTGTAACAACTTGCATAGCACATAAAGGAAAAAATAAAATACATTTGGCAAGAATTTCTCTTACAGTAGTCTGAAGAGCTTAATTAAGTGTCCTTTTCAAGTTAAGCTCTTGATCTAATCAGAGGTGGATTTGTTTTCTAATCAGAGGTGGACTTCACAATTTAATTTCACAATTTCCGCACTTGATAATTATCTAATTGCAAAATTTTCTAAGTTAATGTCCCTTCCTGCTTTGTCTGCTCTCAGGCCCTCGGCGACATCACCCCAGTCTTGCATCTTTATAACCTTCCAACTCCCCGTGGCCGGTCCACCCCGCTCTCCTGAACTCCAGGCTCACAGGGCCCGGGCCCCCCAGTGGAGGCGTCTCGTTCCTCATGTAGCTGGGATGGCTTGCGTGATCCCCTCTCCAGTCCTGGTCTCGTTCTGTTTTCCTTTTTTAGTGAACGGTAGCCTTCTGCTCGTGTTTCAGCTACAAATCTACAGTCATTCTCAGCTGCTGTCCCGGGCCCCGGGTCCCCAGCAGGCACCGCCTCCTCGGCCTCCACGCCTCTCTGAGCCCCACAGGTTCAGGCCACCTGGGTCTTTTGCTTCAGTAGCCTCACGGTCCTCTGAGGCCAGTGTCCGTGCTGCTCCGCTTGCTGTGTGCATTTGTGAGAACGTCATCCTGCCCGTCACTCTCCCACACCCTGTCACCGCCTTGGGATGGAGGCCAATCCACCCCCGCAGCCTGTCCCCTCGCACCCTGGCCTTGTCCTCGCTGCTCCCTCTGCCCTCCTCCTGCCAGCACCCTTCCTGCTCTTCCTTGGACCCCCAGTCACTCCCGTGGAGACTCGGCGCTGGGACTGCCCTCAGATTCGTTCTGCCTTGTCCCCGCCCTCCCTGCACGGCCCCGCCCTCCCCGCACGGCCCCTCCATGAGGCGCTCTCCGACGCTTTGTCTCAATAGCCCCGGTTTTCCTTTTCCTCTCAGCGCCTACCATTTCCTGTGTGTCTCCGCTGCTGGAATATAAACGCTATACTGGCAGGATTTTTTGAAAGTATCATTCGCTGCTGTGACTCCAGCTTGCAGAAGGAAGCCTGAGGCTCAATAGACATTTGAATAGATGAATGAAGGAGTGAATGAGCAGAATCCCACCCTCAGGAATATGCAGATCTTCCCACCCATCCTGTGCTCTATGCACTGTCGATCAGGTAGGATCAGCTGTTATTCTCCTGAGAGCGGCGTTTAGCAATCTCTCCTACAGAGTGCAGATGGCATCAGAGGCGGCTCCGCTTCTTGGACCGTTAAATCCGTGACCACCTCCTGAGGCTATTCCACCAAGAAGGCAGCTGGACAGCCTAGCAAATGGGGACACGCAAATCCCAGGTGCATGGCTGTCTGACGTGTGGTCGTGCAACAGGAGAGCAGGTGAGAGTCTCCCCGACCATGGCTGCACCAGGACCTGCTACCTTGTCCATAAGGCGGCATGTGGGGTCCCAGCCAGCACCAGCAGTGAGGAAGCCAGAGTTGCTGTCCCTTGAGCTCCCTGCAGCCCTCAAGGGCTTGTGACCCACACCCAGGACGTTAGGAGCCTGACTCAAATGTGCCGTGGTCCAGTCGGCTGGGTGAGCGATGGCCGGAGATGCCCGGTGTGTGGGTCCCACTGGTACACTGCCCACGCCCCCCCAGGCCATGGCGGGATATGGTCCTTGTCCTCCAACATGATGATCACTGCCCAAGGCCAGATCAGCACCAGTAGCGGTGGGCACCCAGGGCCATGGCAAGGAAGCAGGTGGCAGAGAGCCAGCCTGAGGAGGTGAGAAGGCTCAAGAGCCAGATGGCCCCTGAACCAGCCTGCAAGCCCGGGCACCTTCTCTGCTGTCCCATCAGGCTTCTTATGGAGCACAAATCCAAACAATTAGTAAGAATTTCAAGACAACAACCGCACAGCATTAAATCCGAAGCACATTGCCCTCCCCAGCAGAACCCTGGGTGACAGTACCAGCCAGGCACCCAGAAGCCACACTGGCTGTGTCCCAGAGCAGCTCCTGGCCTGGATCACTCTGTGACTAGCTGGCCTCAGAAGCACCTCCGTCACATGCCCAGCCCTGGGCCATGTCAGAGTCTTGTGGCCTCTTGCTCACAAGAATTTGCTCAGGAAAAGCCCCGCCCCAGCCTCAGAATCCAGCATGGACCAGCGCCTGCCCCTGCCCTATGTAGTAGGTGAGAGGCTTCAGGTGGCCAACTAGGGCTTGGGTGAAATAGAAGCAATCTCTTAAATTTCTGTTCATGGTGATCAGTCTCAAACATGTTGTGAACAAAACTAAAACCTCAGTGAAGATGGGTAAAAACTGAAGCACATTTATAGTCAATGAAATACACAGATCTTTGTCAGTAACTTTCACATGTCAACACTATCATGCCAGTCATGGAATAGGACATTTCCGAACCTGCTGCGTGGGCTGATGGCCCTGTCCAGTCATCCCTTCTTCCATGGAGGCAAATATGATTTCTGGTTTCTAGCATCCTAGATTAAGGTGAGCTAGTCTTGAATGTCATGTAAGTGGACCTATACAGTTAGGAAGCTTATCCATCTGGCTTTTTCCATTCAACATAAGGTTTCTGAGTTGCATCCATGTGGTTGGGCAAATTGGCATTTGATCCTGTTTGTTGCTACGTAGCATTTCATTATACGACTACATCAGCATTTATTTAGGGATTCCTGTTGCTGTGTATTAGGCCTGTTTCCATTTGGGTATTGTTATACATAAAGCTCCTGTTTGAGTACACATCATTTTGTGGACACAGCCTTTCATTTCTCTTGGATAAATGCCTATAGGTGTCAAATATGTACACGAAGAGATGCTCAAGATCATTAGCCATTAGGAAATGCAGATTAAACCACAGTGACACACCGCTCTGCACCTATTAAAAATGATTAAAATGTAATAGACTGACCGTGACAGGTATTGGCAAAGCTGCACGGGAACCAGAATGTTCATATATTATTGATGGGAATATGAAATATTACAATTACTTTACAACACAGTTTGGAAGTTTCC
>NW_022900921.1:4334225-4354446 GCF_012274545.1 Fukomys damarensis | reverse complement strand
GTGTGTGTGTGTGTGTGTGTGTGTGTGTGTACACACACACACACACACACACACACACACCTATATGATCCAACAATTCTACTCCTATTTGCTCAAGAGGATTTAAGCATAGGTCCACACAAATACTTGTATATAAATGTTCATAGCAGCTCCATTTGAAATTGTAAACTGTTAGAAACAGCCCAAATGTCTGCTAATGGTTGAATAAACTGACTCTAGTAAATCTGTACAGTAGACTATTACTCAGCAATAAAAATGAATGGGCTACAAACACATGGCCAAGTTTGATGAAGTTAAAATGTATTGAATTATACCACAATGTTAATAAATCTCAAAGTAATTATGCAAAATGAAATAAGCCATAAATAATAAGAGTTATCTATTGTATAGTCCATTTGTATAAAGTTACAGGAAATGTAATGTGAAATGTCAGAAAAACTGTTGGAAGGAGAGATGGGAAAGTGGGTTCCAAAGGGGCAAGAGGAAACTTGATGATGTGCTGCTTACCTTGTTCGTGGTAAGACTGCAGGTGCATGGAGGCAGACTTGTTAAACTGCACACCTCCTACAGGTGCAGCTTATTGTTTCCCAGTTGTATTTCAGTAAATCTGTTTTTTAGAAGTCCAGTGAGCAGAGATACTTTTGTTGGACCCTCATTGACCTCTTGCTTCTTATTCGGATACCACATGGTCTTCCTGGTTGTCGATCACATTTGTAGTAATTCTTGAGTTAATATAGTGCTAGTTCTCTGAATCTGTTCTTTTTCAAGGACCACTTTGTGTGTTTTAGATGAATTTTATTTTCATATTTCCATGATCATTTCCATGTAAGAACCAGCTTGTCAGTTTCCTCAGAAAGTCTGGTGGCACCATGATTGAGAGTGTGTCACATCTATAGGTAAATCTAGGAAGAACCAATGTCTTAAATATACAGAGTCTTCTACACTGCAACCATTCTGAATGCTTTCATGATGTATGCTTTTTCCAGAATTTTCCATTGTGTTTAATTTGTCAAATTTATTGACATAAAGTTTATAATTTCACCTAATAAATTTCCCATCTGTAGTATCTATTGCAATAGCTCTTTCATTTCTGATGTATCATTGGTAATTTGAAATTCTTTTCTTTTTTAATTGATCAGACTTGCTAGGACTGGGTCATAAAATTTTAGGTTCACTAAGTGTTCTCTATTACTTGGTTTCTAATTTGGTGACTTAGTTTCTTTTCTTTATTTTTCTTTCTTACATTTCCTTTGCTATTCTTTCTGCTTGTTGTTTCTTATCAAGTTAGAATCTTACTTCATTGTCCTTTGATGGCTGTTATTTCTGAAATGAAGCATTATTCTTATTTTCATTCTCTTGAAGATAATATATCTTTTATTCCTTTGGCTGCTTTTAAAATTTTGTTTCTCTTTTTGTTTTTCAGTGGTTAAATGACAGTTTGTTTTGTGGCTTCCCTTGTATTTACTTGGCTTAGAATTCATTGGCCTTGGATGTTGGGTTGATTCTTTCATCAGTTTCACCAATTTTGCAAAATTTTATCCCCTATCCTTTTAAATATTCCTTCTGCCCTATTCTTTCTTTCCTCTCCTTTTGAAAATCCAATTACATGTATGTCTGTCCTATATATATTTTCTTTAATGAGCTACTCAGTTTTTTCATTCTTGTATTTTTCTATGCTTAATTTTGTACCTTTTTATTATTAACTTGGTTTTTACTTTGTTTTTCCCTGTTTGTCCTGTGAATTTATTTTTCTTTTTTTCTTTTTTCTTTCTTTCTTTTTTTTTTTTTAAGTACCAGGAATCAAACTCAGAGCCTTGCACTTTCCAGGGAACTGCAGCTCCACTGAGCTACATCCCTGGCCCTCTTATTCCTTTTTTCTCCTGTCAATTTTTTATTCCCTATTTTTCCTGTGATCATTCAGCTCTTATTCTTAGTGAAGCCCATTTAATCTTTTATTTCAGATTACATATTATACGTGATGTAGGAATATATAATGCACAGGGTAATACCTATGGGTAATATGTAGTAATATATATTACATTAATATATAACAATGTGTTAGTGTGAAATGCACATATATTAATATATATGTGTGTGTGTGCTGTTATATATGTACTAATATATTAAAGATATATATTAAAGATATGTATTTGGTCAATTAAATGTTTGTTCTCTGGAATTTGGCTCTCTTGGATATATGTCCTTTCATTATTATTTTATGGCTTTAGAAAGATATGAATTTTAGTTTATTTCCTCTTTTCTTCTTGTTATATAGGAACCACAATAGTTTTTAAACTTCTATGTCCTACCTAGCATGGATTTCTTTTTTTTTTAAATTCATTAAGTTATCGGTACACTTTAGATGTGCAATGCGATGATGTTCATCACTGGGAATTTGTGCATTTACATGATGTATCTTGATTCTTATTTTTCCCCCATCTCCCTGTCCTCCAATGTTGGTTGACCTATTGTTTTTCCGTTTTCAATATTATGGGAAAATTGCACGAAGAGTACAAAGAACGCCACTCATCCTTCACCTGAGGAGCTCGTTCGGGTTTTGCCAAGTGCCCTCAAGTCATTTATAGAAAGAGAATTTGAGCCCGAGACCCACTGCGCTTAGTTGTTGCTTGTTTTCTGCACGCTCCAATCCCAGACACTTCTTGAGTCCCTCCCGGATCTTCATGTTCTTCACTTTCTAAGAATGCCATCCAGTTATTTCCGTGCTACCCTCCGCTGTGCGTTTCTCATGCCTCCCCGTGACTACGCGGAGATTGCAGGTTGGGGCAGAAATGTCAGAGGTTAGGATGTGCTCTTCTCCCCGCGGGGGGTCCAGCGTCAATGTGGGTCATGACTGCAGCGTTAGCTTGGGTCACCTGAGTGAGAGGGCATCTGCCCGCTTTCTCCTCTGTGAAGTTACCCTGTTTCGTGTTAGAATTAATCATTGTTGTAACCGTGTACTTTGAGGCTATGTAAATATTCTGTTATTTCTCTTACTTTCACCCACTGATTTTAGTATGCATTGCTGTATTTTGCCTGCATTAGTTAGTCTTGTGCTTACCCAGGAACAGTTTTCTAGTTCTATCATTTGTCCTACATTTACTAGTTGAAATTCTACTATAAAAAGTTTTCTCTCTTCCCATGTACTTCGTCACTTCTTAAAACCCAAGGTGGATTCGTGGATTCCATAAACAGAAAGCCCCAGCCTCTGTTACTCTTGTTATTGACTGTATTTTCTTGTGCAGCTGTCCCCTATTTGACCCAGAGGCGTTTCTTCAAACTGGGGACAGTGTCGTGTGGTACATAGGGGTGTCCTTCGGGCACTTGCTTGCTTTTTGGCCCAAACATGCTGTCCTTATTATTCCCCACCCTGCCCTGGAATTAGCCATTTTTTTTAAGAACCAGGGTCTCTTTAGAGGTGAGCTATATAATGTCTCCCCCCTCACCATGAGAGTGCTTCCCCACTCAGCCAACTTCCTGTTTGGCACCTCCCATCTCAGCTGCCTACCGGCAGCCCTCCGCCTCAGCCCCCTCCTGTCATAGCCTTGGCCCCCTTGGCCACCACGAAGCTCTGCCACCTTGCTCTTTACTATGGTTTTTTGAAGACAAAACCATTGTTAGAATTTTCTTTCCTTGGAAAACAAAAAAGGAAAAGTCATTCTTAGGTGTTTAAAGTGGTCATCGAATATTATCGTCAATCCAAGACAGTTTTGTTTCGGTTAATTTGACAAGCTTAGAAGAGTGTTTTGATTTTAATGTTGTCTAATTTTGCTACTGTTAGTAAGACGGAGCCAATGCTCGTTACAGAATGACTCCCTTGAGGCTGTAGGCGTAAATGCGTCAGTGACCATGAAGCTCCTACTCTTCCATGCTGCTGCCCAGAGCGGGCAGGACTAGTCAGGACAGACCTGTCCCTGCCAATATGACTGGACATCCCATGACTACAAGTCAGAGGCCTGCTGAGAGCATGGCGTGGTCTCCTCCAAAAGTTCTTCAAACTCAACTCAGTCTTTGACTTCTCTTATCGGAAATGATCCGAAAGAATGACTCACTGACCCTACCATTGTTGCTAGCCACATCTGTAGACTGAGGAAAGTACTCCTGCTGAGAGTTCTTTTCCGGGTTACTGGCAACAAATGTGTCTCTTTCTTCTTTTTCTGCACTGTATCCTATTAATAGGCTTCACTTTATTGTTTAAATTCCTAGTAATGTAAAGCTTAATTTGCTTTTAGTGTGCAAGTGGCCTCAGGACAATTTCAGTAGGCAGTCTGGCTGTTGCCCAGCCTCCCCCAGGGTCCCCTGCAGGGGGACTTGCTCCTGTCCCTTCTCCAAAGGGCCCAGTGGTGGTGTGTTGGAAACAGCCCTCCTGCACTTACCTCCAAGTGCTTTGTGATGGCTGCATCCTAGTTTTGAAAGTCACAGTCTGATTTCTGCTCCTGGTAATATAGCAAATAAATATTTTTTTAATCTTTTTAAACAGTGTGCTGGTTTTAAAAAAAAGCGGGGGGAATCTTTGGAAGCTAAAAAAAAGCAAATGAGATCAGGAATCCAGAGCAGCAAGAGAGCATGGGCTGACTTCACCAGGAGGTTTAGACGAACTGGGTGAACTTCAGCTTTGTCTTGTACACCTTCTGTGGCTCACAGTACCACAGACAAACCCCAAGAGCCTTCCAAGGTGGAGCTATTTGGAGAGGCCCCCTCCCCTGGATAAACCTGGGATCTAAAAACAGTTTCATCTGCCATGGAAGGGTGAATAAGAATGGAATCTACCTATTCCCCAGGAACTATGAGAAAATGTACTTGTCTCAAATTATAGCACCAAGTAGAGAGAGAGACAGAGAGAGAGAGAGAGGGAGAGGAAGCCCCTTGATAATGATAATTTATAACCATATGTTAATCTGCACAAGGGATTTTAGATCAAATGCAAATTATCTGGGTAGTTTAAAAATATCTCAACTGTAAATTTTAGTTTAACCCAGAATGATGGAACTCTTGGGTGTCTGGCACAGTCAGGAAGAGCTCACATCTAAACTCTATCTCAACATTTTTCCACAGATTAATTTCCAGGAAATGTGAGGTTTTTAAAAAAGTACATCAGAACACAACAGAGAAAAGTGCCATGTAAGAGCCAGCATAATATATAAATAGCAAAATGACACAGAATATAAAATGTATGTGTTTAATATTTTTAAAGATAGAAAATATGATTGAAATCCATCATCTTTGTGAAGGATTAAATTGAACTCCTAGAAATAAAAATTTAAAATTAAAACCTTAATGCAAGAGTGTCACAGTGGATTAGAAATAGCTAAAGAGAGAGACAGGAGCTGGAAGGTGGATTTGAAAACATTATAGAGAATAGAGCACAGAAATGCTCAAGGTGAAAAGTGTGAATGAGATAAGAAATACTTGAAACATGTTGAATCAGAATGTCTGAAAAAAGAGAAATAATGGAGTGGATAATGTTTAACGGAGATTGGCTGATAATTTTCAAGAACCAGTGAAAGACCTAAATCCTTACTTTCAGGAACCCAGGGAACTATAAGCAGAATAAATACAAACAAACATGCATACTTACATCACAGGGAAACTGCCTAAGGCCAAGAGGTCTCTTTCTTTCTTTCGTTCTTTCTTTCAGAACCTAACTGTGCTGTCTCGTGTATTCAAGCAATCCTGCTTCCTAAGTAGCTGGGCCTGTAAGCATATACTGACTTGCTCAGCAAGAAGACTGAACTAAAGAGGATAAGCTTAGAACTTACCAAGAAACGAAAGGCCCAGCGTACATTCCTGTTTAAAATGAGCATAAAGGCGCTGGTGGTGCAACTCAGTGGTAGAGCACTTGCCTAGCACACAGAGCCCTGGGTTCCATCTCTAACGGTGAAAATTATTATTATGATCATTAAATGAGTGAAAAAGTAGACATTGTGGGCAAACGTAATTAAAAGAATTTGAAATAGAAGAAGGTATTATGAGGACAAAATTTAGAATATATACTTTTCATGTACTTAGGGCAGGAAAAGAGTGATTGGGATTCATTTGTTCCAAGGTTCTTCATGAAGGGTGGAAGTATTAGACTTTGGGATAATTTGACATTTCTAAGTGATATAAACAGAAGAATGAAAAAGTATGTCTTTAAATGTGTGGAAGGGAGAAGCATGGAAGATGGGTAGTATTCCGTCTAAAGTAAAGAAACGAGAGAGACGGGAGCACAGAAAAATGTAATAAACAGCCCTATCTAGACTATTTAGATAAATGTGATAAGAGCATACAATGAGAACTGGAAGTGGAAATGAATGAATTACAGGTGTGTGCAGAAGTAAACAGCATAAAGGCAAAAGAAGTCTCATGAAAGTACAGTTTGATTCACTTATACAAAGCTCAAAACCATGTAAAACATTCCACAGAAATACAAAGATAAGATACGACTACGAAGAAAAGAAGAGTAACAAGCACAAAATTTCGGATAATAGTTGTGAGCGGGCCGGAGGGAATAGAATTGGAGAGGTATGAAGGAGGACATTCAACAAGAGGGATCTTATTACATTAGAAAGCTTTTGCACAGCAAAGTAAACTACTGACAGAGTGAAAAGACAACCTACAGAGTGGGAAAAGATTTTTACCAGCCATTCCTCAGACAGAGGACTCCTATCTAGAGTATGTGAAGATCACTTTCTCAGCCTTTTGGCTAAATGTGGAGTATATGAAGAACTCAAAAAAATTAGACTTTCGCGAATACAAGATCCAGTCAAAACAGTCAAGCAAAATTGAACAGACACCTCACAGAAGAAGTGCAAATAGCCAATAAATACATGAAGGAATGCCAACATTGGTAGCTACTGGAGAAATATGAATTCAAACAGCACTGAGCGTCCATCTTACCCCAGAAAAAATGGCCAACATCAAGAAATCAAATCATACCAAGTGTTGGTATGGTTTTGGGGGAGAAGGGATTCCTATACATTGTTGGTGGGACTGTAAACTAGGACCATCACTGTGGAAATCAGTGTGGCGATTCCTCAAAAAAACTAAAATTAGAAATTCATTTCACCCAACTATTTTCTTTCTGAGTATTTTGCTAAAAGAGTTAAAAAAAAAACAGGATAGCCCAGAGATCCATGCCTGCTCATGTTTATAGCGGCACAATTCATTATAAGACAAATATTGGAAGTGGCCCATGTGTCCATCAAGAAATAGATGGATGAAGAAAATATGGTATTTATACACTGTGCAGTCCTACTGTGCCATAAAGAAGGGTAAACTTGAGTCATTTGTAGGAAAATGAGACCATAATGTTAGTGAAATAAGTCAGACACCTGAGCTTAAATATCACATTATATCTCTTGTATGAGAAACTCAGAGTAAAAATAAAGAGCAAAATAAAAGATAAATCATAGGAATTAGGGAGATAGATTGTTCTCAGAGGGGAAGGGGATAAGGAGATACAGGGAGGAAACGGATAAGGGATAAACAAAGAATTGGGGCGTTGTATGCATGTACCAACTCCACACAAGGAATGTAAACATCATACACTACACATATGTACTAATAAACAAAAGTTTTCAAAAAGCAAAACTTTTTCTTTAAATTGATGAATACATGGCTGTTCATTGTAGCATAAATGTTTGTGTTGTCCACAAAGTACTGTTTTTATGTCTTCATTACTTAACAAGAGTAATTTAAACAAATATAGTTATTTGAATTTGATTTTCTGCAATGTGCAATAGGGTTCCAGTGTTATGTGATGGCACCGCATTATTCACCAAGGATCACCATGCTGCCATTGGCCTGGTCTGTGTTGTCACCCGTAGAGTTTTCATGGACACTGGGACTAATTGCGGGTCGGCCCTTCTATTTTATGGCTGTCTCTGCAGTCATTGATTTGTCTGTTCCTACCTCAAACACATACTGATTTTACCACGGCAGCTTTCGAGTTTGATGCTCCAGTATTCACTACAGCACAATCTTTCCACTATTCTGTTTCTTATTTTTCTTGGTTGTCTGAGGGTACTTATTCTTTCAAATGAACTGTTTTGTTTTTGGTACCGGGGATCAAACTCAGGACCTTGCGCTTGTGAGGTAGGTGGCACAATTGTGCTAAATCTCCAGCCCTCAAAGGAACTTTTTAAATATCTCTTTATACAATTGGCAAAGGACTGCATTAAATTTACAAATTTATGTTGCCGTCTTCCCACTTAAGAATAAGAAATGTCTCTGCATTTGTTCAAATCTTATTTTATGACCTTCAATAAGATTTTGTCATCATTTTCACATAGGTCCTGTAGCTTTCTTGTCAATTTTATTCATAAATGTTTTATGGATTTTTACCATTAGTATGAGTAGGCTGTTTTTCCTTTTCCACTTCTAATTATTTATTGCTATTATAGAGAAGAGTGATTCATTTTGACACATTTATCAACCGTCCAACTACTTCACCATAATTCTTTCATAATTTTAATCTTCTTTCACTAGAGTGTCTTGGTTGTCAAAGTTTATGGGTATATGATCAGCAGAAATAAATCGTTGTTAGCTGTCTTTTCCAAATGTTAATGGTTATTTCATTTTCTCTTCTTCATATATTTCCTTTTTTAAAAAATAAAGAAAGTGGCAACAAGTATCCCTGGTCTGGGTTCTGATCTTAACTGGAAGCACTTTGTGATTAGCTAAGATGACATATTTAGTGAATTTTCTTCTATTCCTTTTCCTCAGAGTTTTTACTTGGAATGACTCCTATGTTTTAAGACTTCTGTTATTTCCGCGGTGGCTCTGGGTTTTGAGAAAGACTCTCTCGTTTATCTTGGAAACCATTAATTTGAGTTTTAATGGTGACCATTCTCTCCCTACATTTCTCTAATTTTCTTGGTTCAAAAATTAGGGTTCTTTTGAAAATCTCCTTTGTACTCTGCTTGGTCCTCCTGCAGTGTTGGTCTTTTGTTGTTATTAAGTTGTCAAACTGTCATCTTCTCCAGCAACTCTGACTCTGTTCCTTTTTCTTCTCTCTCGAGGGGGGACCTCTTGATAGAAGGCTTATTGTCCACCCCCTAATCTTTGGGGCCTGATTTCAGACCCAGAAGTACTGAAAGCAGTCGTGGTCTGATAGGGCCATCACTGACCCTCTGGTCTGTGGCAGAAGTAGAGAGGATGTCAGGTTCCCGTTGAGGCACCTGGAGGAAGCTCCCATTCCCTGGTCTCCGTGGGCTCTTCTGGTCCCAGGAAAAGAACAGACCCAGCCCATCCATTCAGCCAGGAAAGCCAACCTCCCCAGAACCTCAAGGTCCACTGCCAGACACCTCAGCAGCTGTGTGGCCTTGGTGTACCAGACAGGAACTGAAGATAGAAGAAATGAAATGATCTATTTGATACTGTTCCTAAGATTTGTTTTGATATTTCCCAGCACATATTTTTATACCTAATAATCCCATTGGGAGAAGAGAGCAGATCTTGGAGAGGAGAAATTGACACTATACTGGTCAGAAAATAGCCGTTTTCCAACTTACAAGCGTTCATATTTCAACAGGGCTCCCTCTTTTGTCTTTAGAAGAACAATCAAGGAAGAGAGCATGTTATTATTGTGAGACACATGTTCACGTGACCTGACCAAGACGAGGGAATGACCAGGGGAAGCCCTTGAACCGCAGGCAAAGGGCCCTAGAAGACTTCAGCGTCCCTTTTGGGCTTGTGAGTCTCCAGGGAGAGAGTGGTACAAGGTTTTGCAGCAGCTCCGCCGCAGTCCTGGAAATTATGGCAGGCAGCCATGGCCTTGACTTGTTGGTTGGTGGAGAAGGCAGGAGGAGCCCGTGTAATGAAGGCCCACAAGTGCCACAGCATCTGGTCCCCCCAGCTCGAAGATGGAGGGAGATCCGAGGAGTGGAGAAAGTGACAGGAGAGCTCAGTACCTGGAGGAAAAATGAGGGGCCTAGTGACAGAGCATAAGATGGATGCAAGCTGGAGAGGCTCTGGGCAAAGCAGAGAAACTCAGAGGGAGGAATACATTTGGAGGAAGTGCTCTACAACAAAGCTATTTTGTCAAAGAAACTCTCCCAGGGGCAAAAATCCTATTGCACTCCACATTTTAATAGAGCTTTTCTTCCCAAGAAGGTCTTTGAAATTACCCTTCAAAAGCCAGTTAAGATGACTTGATAGGACAAATAGAGGGCAAAAGAAGAGGTTTTGTGGCTTTATGATTGCTAAAAGACATTCTCAACTGATCCCTGAATTCGCAGGTGTGCGACGACTTCTTGGACGCCAGGGCTCTCTCTGCAGCCCTCTCACGTCACCCACAAGGGGACGGCGCTGATCGGGGGGAGCTCACCAGTAGAGCCCAGGCCTGTGTCTCACTCACTTCTTTCTGCCTTCCACTCTGTCTGCCACCGTGTCTGCTTCTCCAAAACCTGTGGGTTCTGGCTCTGGGTGTCCGGGATTCCCATCAGTCTCCATCTTCCACCTGGTGTTTTCCACAGCTGGGTCTGTGCCCCCAAACTCTGGGTGTAACAGAGGGGGACCCTGCTCCAAGAGCCCCCCCCACAGCCGGGACACTGCCTCTGTGCTCAGAGGGGCCGGAGAAGGAGGGATCTCCACCTTTGCAGTGAGAAGCCAAGCCCGGAAAGGCCCCAGGCCAGAGCTGGGAGGTCCTTTCTGTGAGGCGAATAGCCCAGGGGCAAAGGGCTATGGAGGGAAGAGAAAAGCTCAAGTCTGGAAAGCGGGCCTAACGTGCTCACAAGCTGTGTAGCATCAGGGCCCGGGGAGGCCACCTTTGCAACTGAGCTGCCTTCTCTGCTAGCTGCTGAGTGGAACTGGCACAGTCTATGCCCTGACTGAAGGCTTCTGGTCACCAAGAGGCTGAGATTTCAGATTCTCCCAAATTGGAAGCTGGGCAGCACTGTGATGGCTTAGACAGATCCTTGGTCCAAGGGAAATGGTAGAGGAAGCATTTCCTTGGGGTACTTCGAAGCATGCAGTATTTAGTCAGCCTTCTGAAAACAGTCAGTACTCTCAGTGTATTTTCACTTTTCCATTTCAGCTGGCCTCCTAAAGACAGTGACTACCTCACATTTGTATGCAAGAAGTCAGTGAAGCCCAGTGGCCCCTTCTTTTCCAGTCCTATTTATTCAGCATTTCAGGAATGCAGAACATCTGTGTGCCAGGCTCTTTCCCTGAATTATCTCCTTCAGCTTCCAAAGCAACCCTACGAGGGAAGGACCACTGTTATACTTGTTTGGAAATAAGAGGAGACAGTAGGAACTTGGCTGAGGTCACACAGCTAAGGAACCTAGGACTGGGTAAAGAGCAAGGTTTAACTGGGTGTTGCGTGAGACCCGACTGGGGGACTCTGACTCCGTGACAAGTTCTAACACGGGATTGCCATGGTGAAGTGATTAGCAGTGCTGCAGACCAGCTGGTACACAGGTCGTCTCTCCAGCTCCTTCCGCGGAAGTCGGCTTTGTCTTTGTGTTGGTCACCTCTTCGTAGCTGTGACAAAATACCTAAAAAAACAGCCAGGCAGGAAAGGTTTCTTCTGGCTCATGGTTTCCGAGGTGTCCGCCCATGGCCCACCAGCTCCATTGCTTTAACCTGTAGTGAGGCAGAACATCATGGTGGAAATGTAGGGAGGAGGGAAGCTGCCCACCTCACGGCAGCCCGGAAGCAGAGAGAAAGGAGGAGGCTGGGGACCGGACATTGTCCCCAAGGCCATGCCCCATGACCCTTTGACTAGGTCTCCTGTCTACTTCCGTCACCTTCCAGACATGCATCAGATTGTGTTCTCATCAGCAGGTCCATCTATTGCTGACGTTAAAGCCCTCGTGATCCAGTCGCCTCCACCGACCCCGCCTCTGAACACTGCTGTTGAGGATACGCCCTCCATGAGTGCACCCTTAGGGGACACTTCACATCTGATCCACAGCAGACTCTCTGAAGCTGAACTGAGTGGCCCAGCCAAGGTCTTTCTGTGAGGCTAAGGGCTGCAAAAGGCGGTGACGTAACAGTAGGGGAGAAGGATGAGGGTCCCCGGCATCCTGCACAGGTGACTTCCGTCACTGTAGGCACTTTGATAACGTGGGAACACAGCAAAGGAGGGTCGCGGGGCCTCCCAGTGTCCTGCAGGAACCTTGTATCACAGTCGTACCCAAGGGTGAGCCGCTGTCCCAGACTAGGGGGTGCTTTTCCATTCAGCTCGTTACTTAGCCATAATTAAAGGCCCAGACTGTGCGCTGATTATTAACTTGATTGTTTGCATTGGGTGGAGATGCAGATGATTCATCCCGGTGGCAAAGAGAACCCCAGAGGCCATGGTTTTCTCAGCCTGTAAGTCCCTCATGCATTGTGTGCTGTGCATAGCCACCTCATCCAAGACTTCCTCCATCCCCACCTAATCCCTCACTTTCTCCTTCAAACTAGCTTCTCCCTCCTGCAGGCTCCCTGATTAATAAATTCAAAATATTGGACACATGCTCCCTTTATTTTATCATAGTATTTATAAGATTTTTTTTTTCAGTTCTAGGAATTTTACCAGAAAGCACTGAGCTACCTCCTCAGCCCTTTTTATTTTCTTTGAGACAGACTCTCACTAAGTTTCTGAGGCTGGCCTTGAACTGATGATCCTCCTGCCTCACTGTCTTCAATAGCTGACATGCACTGCCATGCCTGGTGTTTGTAAGTTTTCAGAAGTATCTCCTGACACTTGTGTTTCGTGTGGTGACCAGAAATGACCACCTCCAGAGCTCAACTGGTGGACACTGGATAAGATGCAGCAGCCTAGTTATTGTTTGGTGTGATACAAAGTAAGCCAGATACAAACTCTTTGGGCAGAATTGAGTGAGCTACTGACAGATCAAGGTCTTCCCCTCTCCACATCAGCCATTTCTGACTCTGACTTAGTGGTTTATTTTGAAGCCGATTGGGACGACCTCCACCTAGAATCTGTAAGCAGCACACCTGACAGGTTACATTACCTTCTGACCTTGGATGACCGACCGTGTTCTTCCATTAAGCTTTTGGGGCCCGGAGTATTTGGTCAGGTCCTTCAGAGCTAATAGTCTGTTTTCATGATGCACACAAGAGCTTAGCTTGCAGGCTGTGCTCTGCAGCTGTGTTTCCAGTCCCGAAGGTCCCTCAGAAACCTTCACATCTGCCCAGCGGTCACCCGAACAGCTCCGTGCACAATGGCAGGAGTGGGGCAGGAGGTGCTCAAGCTGAGAAGCACTGATGTGTGTGTGGACCGTGCTGAAATGATTCCTGGGGCAGAGGCTGTATCCCCAGCTGAGCACAAATCTGAGCGATTTGGACTGAGATGGATGCGATCCAAGGCTCCACCACCTACTTGCTGCCTGACCAAACGGCTGCTCACATTGCCTCCTCTGTAAAATCGGCATATGTTCCTGAGCAGATGCACTGTGAGACCCTGAGTGCTCTGCGGTCAGACCAGATCACGGGCTCTGAGGTTTTAGCATGGTACCTCGCAGATAGCAGGTTTCCAAAAATAGCAGTTATTTTAGGCACCGCCTTCCCTGGCTGGGCCTTCAAACACGAGTGTCCGCGGGAGGAATCACAGATTCCCCTCCCAGCCAAGGAGTGTGACCAGACTTTGAGGGTGGTGGGGTGGGTCTGAGGCTGCATCAGGATGTGGGGCATCAGGATGGCGGTCAGGCTGTTAGAGGATGGGTCTTTGAGCAGGAGTAGAGGGCTGAATGTTTGGGAGACGTCACTGCGACTGCTTCCCAGTACGGGGACAGGATCAAGTCTGTCTTGAGTCCATGGCTCCTAGGATCGGGTCTGGTACATAGCAGGTGTTCAGCAGGTACCTGCTGCATGAGCAGGTGCTGCGAAGTGGGCAAGCAGCCCCTCCCCAAGTGCCCTGTCATTACCGCCCAGTGTACCCGGAGTCAGAAATGCCACTGGACTGGAGAGCTGAGCCTTGAAGCGGCTCTCACCGTCACCCAAGCTCTGCAGCCACATGCAGAGCACTGTGCCTTGAGGGAGTCGGGCCTGAACGCACTCTCCAAATGCCTTGGGCAAGTCTGAGCATGAACGTGTTGGAATGGGGAAGCGGATAGGACCATCGTCCCAGCCCCTGTCCTCTGTACCTCTCTGTCCACACTTGGCTCTTCCACATGCAAGCCCCCAGCCCCTGGGCCTGTGTCTGCCCCGGTGGCCACTTACTCCCATACAGGTGTCTCTGCGTGCAAAAGCTGGACGCAGTTGCTGTGCCGGGATGGGCTCGTGGCAGCCAGGATTCTCAAGCTTTTCTGGACTGTGCACACTGCCTCTGATCTTCCACAGTGGCCTCCTCTGAGCCTTACTTCATAGTGGACCGAAATGAGCATCACCTTGTGTGGGCGATACGGGACACCTCAAGGTCTGCTCAGGGCAGAGTGAAGATAAGTTCTAGACAGAGAAAAGCCACACGGGTGAAACAGGACTTCAGGCAGTTAGCGTCCCAAAGTGGAAAGAAAGAAGTGGGTTTCCCTGGGTCTTAATCCATTTTCTATTGCTATAAAGGATACCAATGATATTTTACTGCTGTGTTGCTATTATGCTTTATTGCTATAAAGGATACCGAATTATAAACAATGGAAGTTTTTTTGACTCACAGTCCTGGAGGCTGGGAAGTCCAAGGGCATGGCCCTGCATTGGCAGGGACCTCTGTTGTGTGTCATAACACGAAACAACAGGAGACCGTGGAACAGTGAGACCAGACTCATCCCTGTCCACCAGGAGCCCAGTCCCGTGGAAACCGTCCCAGTCCTAGAGAACAGCATCGAGCTGCTCAAGGCCTGACCATCCCATAGTACAGGGGCCCTCAGATTTTCACGTGAGTCTTGGTGGGAGCAGTCTGACCATAGCTTCCCTCAAGTGGCCCTGAGGGCACAGTCTCTGAGAAGGGAGCACTCCCAGGATTCCTGGGGTCAAGAAGACAGACTGAGTCAGAGTTTAGAAGCAAAATAAGCCAAGTGTGCTCTGGCTTGTGGTCGCCCACAAATCAACAATCCAGGTAAATAAAGGCACTTTTCCCTCTCTGTGACCTCTCAGGATTCACCTTTTAATGCCTTCACCTGGGCCTACAGCCTTGCTGTCCACACTTGCTGGACCACACCTCCGGGACCGGCACTGGCGGCATTCCTGGGTCTGTGACACTGTTGCGAACCATCGCACAGGGAGGCGTTAGTACCAACTGGTACAAATGCACCTGTCGCTCCCTCCACTCTAATGTAACAATTTCCCTATCTACCCATGTTTAGTAAATTTAATTAGTGTAGAAAAGCAGCTTATTTGGCGAGATGATCAGTTATTAACCTGGGTAAATGACTTCCTTTATGATTATAAATTAAGCATGTTGTGTCTTTTTCAAGCATCACAGTTGTCCTCATAAATACTGAAGGCAGTTGCCGGTGGTCTCACTTGGTTACCTTTCCCATTACTGTTTTATCATCATCCCGGTAGGAGTGGGGAATTCATTCCATCTTAATGACGAAGCAGAAGTGGTGGCAAGAGGCTTATTTCGTGAGGAAACTGTCCCTTGGTCAGTGACTCTGTGGCGGGCGCTACACGGGATGTCCTCAGCTTTCCATCAGGCCTGCTGTCCACAGCCTCT
Source organism: Fukomys damarensis (assembly GCF_012274545.1). NCBI lineage: Eukaryota > Metazoa > Chordata > Mammalia > Rodentia > Bathyergidae > Fukomys > Fukomys damarensis. The sequence goes on along the minus strand of NW_022900921.1, from coordinate 4,338,863 downwards.
ATAAATGGCCTGCACAGGGCTTGAAAGCTGCTTTTGTCTTAATTGCAAATAATTAGGAATCAAATATTTGCCAGTGAAGGCTGATGCCGGTGATAGAGAGAACCTGAGTGTTTGTAATGACTTCTCTGGCCGCAGAGCGGCACAGGTGTTTTCTTAACACAGACCCGCGGCACAGCCCGTGGGAAGGCCGTGGCCATCCAGCTGCAGGCCATTCAGTGTGGGCACCTGGTCCTCCAGGCGATCGCCACAGTCTGTACACAGGTGGTGCAGAGGAGAAGCTCCCACCAGTGGAGGCCCTGGCTGCCTGGATTCAGCGGTCTCCGAAAGCCTCCAGCTCTCTGGGTGCCTTTGCAGCCAGACACGCCTTCCGGTCTCTGTCCTGAATTTCCCTCGGGCCCCTGTGGTAGGCGCAGAAGGAGAAGTAACCACAGAAGGTCGGTGTGCATGGCCCGCACCCTGCTCCCATCCCAGCCCCTAACCTGGTGTTGGAGTGGCAGGGAGATCAGCTCTGAAACCTCTTATGTTTCTTGAAATTTAAGTATCCTGGGGCCAGTGAGGACAGAGCCCCTTTCTCGAGGGAGGGGAAACTTGGGCTTGTGTTGATGACAAATGCGTCATAAAAGGAAGGACCCCCAGGGTGTTAGAGCAGTGGGAGGATCGGCACAGCCGAAATGGAGACACCGCTCTGTGTTAGTTGGTTCGGTCCTGTCTGCCCAGGAACTTTATTGTAACTGTGATCCAGCCACAGTGTTTTGTGCCCTCAGGCTGTCTTGGGAAGGGAAACAGGCTGATATTTTGAGAGTTTGTTAGTTTCTACTAGCAGCCGCCAGCACTTGCTGGGCTAACCCATTTCCCAGCAACCCAGGAGAATCGCTGCTAATGAAATACACTATAGCACAGCGGCCAGAAGCCCGGAGCCTGCCCTGCAGGAGCCTGCTCTGGATCCCTTCCCTGCCTGCCTGCCACCTGTCAGCCACCACAGGTCGGAGGCAGAGGAGCCAGGGAGCCTTCTCAGGGGCAGGTGAATAGTTAGCCAAGTGGATTCAGAGACTGATGAGTCCTGCCTGGGATCTCTGCTTTCACACTACACTGATGTATGCTGACCTTCTAGTTTATTATGGTTCAAGAAAAAGTCAATATTTCTTAGTTTGTTAGGACTGGAGGAATTTAAATGAGTTATTGAGTCAAACAGTTAATTTGCCAATAACTAGGTTTTTTTTTCCTTTCAAATCTAAAGTGATGAAAAAGCAGACTTAACCAAAAACAAGAGAGAGGAGATTCTTTCCCCCCCATCCCTTACACATTTTCAGCCCATGGGGTAGGGCCATTCTGCCTTGAGTATTTTGAGGATTTAATTAAAATTTAAAGCAACGATTTCTGTGGCCATAAAAGCTGCATTGCTGTGTTAATTATTTGCACTCGGCTATCTCTTGGTGCTCCTGAAGTACGCATGTGTTTCCATCCCTGGAGCCTGGCGCTGGTCTGCTCTCTCCATACTGCTGTGGAGTATGGAGATGTGGAATATGGACATGTTGGCTTGGATGCCTGTTTGGCCTTCCGTGCGCCGTGCCCTCCTGCGGCAGGGTGAGCCCGCGGCACTGTCTTCCCAGAATCCTGGTGGCTCCGTTTTGGGTGCGGGAGAAGCCCAAGCAATGAGGCGGCTGCCATTGGCGGGCCCTCAGCCTTCCTGCCCGCAGCCCCAACACTGCGCTGGAAAAGACAAGGTGGGGGGCGCTGTTGTGCCTCAGCTGATGATAGTCGTCATGGAAAACTCTTCTCCCCAGAGGAAAATCTGCCCACCTGGGCTGCCTCCTCCCCACCCTGACCACAGAGAGCCACTTCCTTCATACCCCATACTCCCCTCTAGGCCCTGCAGTGGCTCCTGGTGCCTACGTTATCAAAGCTAGATTCCTCTGCTTGGTTTCCAATCTCCTAGAACCACACTTTGCTTCCCCTTCCGCTCCTTTGTTCGAAACTGCTATTTCCATCTGACTTCCTCCCTGAGACGTGCTGCTGCTTTCCGGAATGGGTTGCAGAGCCTGGCCCGCTCTGTTGTGAAGAAAGCCCTCCTCCCCTCAGCCCACAGGGTCCTCTGAGCCTGACGCCCTGTTCCCTTCTGGGCTCCCGTAGCTGTCTAGGTTCCAGGACAGGCAGGTGTCACGTCTGGGTTGTTTGGAGCAGGTGAGCCAGGACACCTGAGCTCTGCACAGCAAGATGCCCTCCTCCGGGGGACAAGGACTCCACTGAGTTATGTGGCCCTGGCTCAGATAAGCGTTGGCCCATGAGGAAGCCAGCAGCCCCATTCTGCCAGCCTGGGCCTGACTCTCTGTGTTTGTGTCCTGCAGGACTTCCTGGCCATGGGCCGCTGGCCTCCTGCAGGAAGAAACTATGCGGCCGCGGGAGCCGGTGTGTGCTCAGCAGTGAGACCGGGGAGCCCTCCTGCCAGTGCCTGGAGGCGTGCAAGCCCCGCTACCTGCCCGTGTGTGGCTCTGATGGGCAGCTCTACGAGAACCACTGTGAGCTCCACCGGACCGCCTGCCTGCTGGGAAAGGAGGTTGCCGTCATGAACAGCAAGGAATGTTTCCTCAAAGGTAGGGAGACGTTCCTTGCCTTATGCTTTTGGGTTTTGTAATGGATCTTCCAGTGCCCTTTGAGCCAGCGACCTGGGGGCTGAGTCTGCAGGTTATGTGTATGGAGGAAGTAGAGGGAGGGATGGTGCTTTCACCAGCAGCAGACCACATCCACGGCGGCGGGGTCAAAGGATGCCCGCTTTGTGCTGGGGTTGTGTCACAGGAAAAGGGCAACGTCGGTTCCTGGGTTGATGTGGTCAGGTAGAGAGTGCGTGCCGTGGCCGACAGAAGCAGGAACGGGTGGGAACAGGGAACACGGTCCGAGGTGGGAGTGTCGCGGGTAGGGGAGACCCCTGGGGCTGCACAGGACCAGAGACCGGCTCTGGGGAGCAGGAGAAGGGGGAAAAGGCTTAGGAGAGTGAGGTCTGTGTGTGCCTGCGGCGTGACTGGGGCTTCTGTGCAGTCCCCAGCAGTGAGGGGCCGGGCCCCCAACAGTAAAGGGCAGAGCTCAGCCTCGCTGTCCCTGCCCGAGCCTGAGTGACTCTGTGACCCAAGGGAAGCCGTGGCCAGCAGGGAGCGCAGGTGGTGTCTCCAGCGCCTCTGTCCGGTGCCCGTTTCCCGCCCTTACCCGCTGGCCGGGGCTGTGTGGGCCTGGAAAGCACATTAGCCCGTGATGGGAATCGTCTCGGACACTTCCGTGGCTGTGCTGCCGAAATTAGCGCTGAGGTGCTTCAGAATCGCGCGGCGTGCTGTGGAAAGGGGGCCAGAGTGGGCCGGGACCCATCCCCAGTCTGCAAGCGCTGCCCAGCCGTGCCTGCTGACTGCCTGGCAATCGTGCACACTAAAACACTTGACCGGTCGCTCCAGCTCTGTTGGCCATGTTGGATTTTATAGACTGATGTTCTGTTCTCTGGTTTGCAATATCTCCCAAATTGCATCTTTCTGAAGATTTTTATTTCTGCATCAGAGTGTGTACAACCTCCCTCGCCATCGTTTATTCAAACAGCGTTTCTCATTTCACACGAGGGAAAGAACAACAACCACAAAACCTGCAGCTCGAGGGAGGACGGCTTGGGGGTGAGCTGGGGAGTGGGGGGCGAGCAGCTCGGTGCTTGGCTCTGCTTCGTGCTGATCAAATTCTTCTCCAGACCCTTCTGAGGCACAGTCTGTGAATTGCTCAGTGGTGTGGGACTGCTCCCCTCGAGATGCTGCGGTGCTGCCTACGTGTTCCCCAAGACGCCAAGGTGGCACCCGAGCTCCTCTTCTCCCAAGCTCTGTGGCCCTGGGGAGAAGCCACTCCTTCCACTGTAAAATGGACAAGAGGCTGCCTCGGCAGCTCCGGAGGTGGGGAGCAGGAAAGGAGAAGCACAGGCAGCAAAGTGCCGGTTTGGCATTAATCCTGTGTGCCACCATTGCTGTCCTCCTCCAGCACGGCTGCGGGCTGGTGCAGAGGGAGGTGTGAGCAAGGACTCTGCCTAGGAGTGTATGCAGCAGGTCCTGTGCGTCCAGCCTAGACCTTTTGCCCGGGCCTCCAGGGTGTCGGGCTCAGGGTCAGCTCCAGTCCTGGCTGGCAGGAGGGCCGCTCCTCCAGAACACACCCAGGGGGTTATGCAGATGGAAGGCAGGCCAGGCGTAAGGGGAGCTTTGGGCCAGCACTGTTCCACCTCACCAGAACCACGGCTCCAACAGGGAGCAGGGCCAGGCAGATGACGGGGCTGTGCCAGGAGTCAATAACGGGGGTTATAGGGAGAGGAAGTAAAGGGCAACTTCCTGCCGTGCCCCTCTGCTGATGGCAGCAGCACATTTAATGCCAGCTCGAGCACCATGGATGACAATTTGTCACTTCTCCCAAATTTCCAGGGAGTTTTAAAACAGGAAACTTGAAACACTTGTTTTCCACACAAACCAAAGTTTTAATTGTCTGTATTCCATTCTGTGCTCCTTCTAGATTTCACAGACAGAACTCACGATTCCATTCGCTAGGACTTTGTCACCCCCAGAAGCCAGTATGAGGCGCATCCAATGGGGCTGCACGTGCAGAGCAAGGGGAGAGGTGTGGCGGGGGGGG
>NW_022900921.1:4323485-4334100 GCF_012274545.1 Fukomys damarensis | reverse complement strand
GGGCCGGGCCCTCTGGACACCCCGAGCCGAGGCTTCTACAGGCGCCTGGTCAGGGACACATGACGCCGCCAGTCTGCGTGAGGAGGCAGGCAGCATTCTAAGGCCCCTTTATAAGAAAACTTCTGTTATCATGTTCCGGTTGCTATGGCAATGGGATTCCTTATGAATCCAGGATGAAATACAATATCATTTAGGGATCATTAGCATGTGTGAAAATCATCCTGAACCCCGAATTGTGGCTTCAGTTCCCCCGCAGCTTTGATCCAGGGCTCCTCAGACCGAAGCAGGGTGCTTCTCAGTGGAAGTCAGGGGCACGGAGCGATGTGGGAGAGGCGTATTTCCCTCTTCCTGTGACAAGATCAGGCGTGCGTTTTCCCCAGCACCCTGTACTACCAGGAGAATTCCAAGATGTCTGGTGGGTTCACTGCTCAACTCGGTATAGTTTGTGTTGGAAAAGTTGTCTTGCAACATTGCATTCCCATTTCTGTGCTAGTCGGCCTGCCCCTTGCCCTTCACCGCACAGGGTTGTATTTTGCCAAATGATGCAGTACCATGGTTGGGCAGTTTTCCAAACGGTCCTTGAAATTATGGGAGAGGAAAGCCTGCTGGAGGCTTGGTTAAAAGGTCCCTTTGACCTCCTCAGCCAAAGTGGGTTTGCTGGTGTAAACTTTGGTTTGGTGTGTCAGAGGCAAGTCTCTAAGCTTGGTAGCAGAAAATTATTTCCATTTATGGGGCGGGGGGGGGGGAATCGAATAAGCTCCGGGTTTGCTAATCCTTTTCTTTTCCTTGTTCCTAAACAGACATAAGATCTCAACATTCTGTTGCAAACTAGCAGAGCAGATTTTGTGTAGTTACTCTGTTGCTGTTCTTGTTACTTTGAATTGTGCTGTTTTAAGAATTTAAATGAGGCTCCACTTTCCAGGGGGCATTTTTATACTTCTGCGAGTTCTTTTCTGCCCTGCCAGGGAAGCTGCTCACACCCCTGGAGGTGCCAGGTCAGCCCAGCTGGCAGGGTGTGAGATCCCACCGCAAGGCTGAGCTGTCCGCAGGCTGGGAGTTGGGTCTCTGCCCCAGCTGCTCCCACGGTAAGGAGGGAGCCGCAGGGAGCGTAGGCTGAGGAGGCAGTGGGGCAGGCGAGGGTCTTCAGCACTCCTCCGACCTGGCCCATTGGGCCTCACTCACCATCTGTGAGATGGGAATGACACCGCCTGCTCACAGAGTATCGTGATGAAGGGGGCCGCTCCTGCGCAAGCCGCCTCAGGTGGAATGCATGGGGATGGCGCACGGTGTCGCTGCAAACAGTGGACCTGCTCAAGGGGCCCAGGCAGGTAGCTGTGAGGCCTCTCCGCACACCTCAGGGTGTGGAATAAAACGTGGGGAGGGAAGCTGCCCCCTTTGCCTGAGGCGCAAGAAGCACTGTGGCCAGCGTTTGACCTAGGAACGGTCCTATGGCATCGTCACCTTCTCGGGCCAGCCCTGTCTTTGAAAAGAAACCCAGTGAGTCACCCAGGCTCACCTCGTGAGTCAGCAGAGACACAAGTGGGGAAGCAGGTGTCCCCGAGTCCAGTCTGGGACACACAAAAGCGGGGTCAGCAGAGCCTGAGCACAGGGTCCGTGTGGCTGAGAGGAGGGGATGGTTTACAGAAGGTGCCAGTGTCGGAGGTGACATTCAGGGAGCATCTTGCGGCACAAAGGCAGGGTGGCCGGGTTGAAAAGTACAGATTGGCCTCGTGCACTAAGCAAGGTTGTTGGAACTTGAGCTGGTGGGTGTCACATAAGATGGTCCGACTTTCTCATCTCCATATGGGGACCTGACCCCCTTAGTCCTACTCACAGCCACACCCGGAGCCCAGGATGTGTCCCTGGCACCCGCAAATGGCATGGTGATGCACCTCCGCAATCCCAGTGCTCTAGGAGGCCGAGGCAGGGGGATCATAAGTTCAGTCTTAGCCTGGGCAACTTAGTGAGGTAGGGGGACCCGTAAAAACCAAAAAAAGGGGGGAAAGGAAAATGGAAGAAGGGACAAGGGGAGGGAGGGAGGGATGAAAAGGATGAGGGAGAGAGAAGAGGATGAAGGAGTGAGGAAAAACAGAGGGAGGGACGGAGGGAGGGCAGGTGGGTTAGAGACAGAGCTCAGTGCCAAGACCCTCATTTCAGTCCCTGGTACTATTAAAAAAAAAAAAAGAGGAGGAGGAAATCAGCACCCACAGCTTCAGGGCTGTTTGATTCAAGTCCAGCAAAGCCTATTCCCAGCAGACCTGATTGCTTCCTCCTTCCCTTCCCCTGGGTAAACATCCTGCTGTGGAGCGAGGGGTCTGAAGCCAGGGGGTGAGAGAGACCTCTTGCATCTTCTGGCTGTGTCCCAGCCCTGCCCATCAGCAGGGAGCCTGGCTGCATCTGTCTTCTGGGAAAGTCAGCTCAATCATCCCAAACCCCATTGCCTCTGGGTAGCACAAAGCAAGACCAGTGTTTTCTACAGAAGGTCGGCGGAGCCCTTGGGACAACCCCTCCTCTGCCTGGCCTGGCTCTCGGAGCTGGCACTGGCTTCTGCTTTTTCCCCCAGACTCCTTCCGCTGTCTTTCCAGTTGCCCTTGCTTCCCTGGTTCTGCCCACACTTCTGCCCAGGGCCACCTCCTGGGCTCCAGTCCTTGGAAAGGGTCAGCCCCTTCCTGGCCTTCATTTTCAGCTCCGTGGAGAGGTTGGTCACTTTCCCCCAAGCCATCCAGCTTCAGATACTTATTGAGTGCCCCCGAGGGTGGCAAGGCAGTGCCAAGACCTGAGGTACCAGTATCATCTGGATGCCAGGCCTGACTTCTGGAGACTGACAGCTCCGGGAAAGGTGGGGTGCCAGTGGCTAGCACCCCAATGTCTGAGCCATCATTGAAGGCTACTGTAGCCGGAGCCAAGCCCTGGCAAATGAGAATCATTATGGACAGCCTCAGCGTGGACACGTCCTCTCCACTGGGGACTGTGCCACCATCGGCACAAACAATGAGGGGTTGATTTAACCAAAAATTCTGTCACAGCCCTCCCTCACCCCACCCCAGAGTCTCCTGGAGCTCCATCATTGATCTGTAGTATCAGCTTGCAGAATTAAGAAACATGACTTAAAACAAACGTATGTTCTTTGACTATTTCCTCTCGATTTTATGCAAGAAAATGTCTCAGCACCAGCACCCTGCAAATGTGCAAGGGTGTTATCAGTTCAGCATACGCAGCGTGCCTCACAGAGCTGCTATGTTCTGAATGAATTTACATTCCAGTAATTAAAAATTGCTAATAAGTTATTGAGCTGAGAAAGCCTCACACTGCATTGATGTGGAAACACGTTATAGCCTCCGAGGCTCCCCCGCCGTTGTCGTTTTTCCAGGACCCCAACCCCTTCTTCGCCCTAGCCCCTCTTGTATGTCTTCCTCAGTGTCTTGGCCACTGACAGCCTCAGTTTCTCTCATGCTAAAGCCCAAAGAAGCTGGCTTTTGTCCCAGCAACCCTCTAAGTACCCTGTGAGCTCTTACCTTCCTTCCCTTTCCCTTCCCTTTTCTCTGATGCTATTAAGTTTGTTAAGATCTCCTGGCCCCTTTACATGCCGAGTCCGGGTGAGCGACACCTCTAAGGTCTGTCCAGCTGCGTGGATCCTGCAGTGGTATCTGTCATCCTGCCGGCAGCCCTGGTCCTCCAGCCCCCAGGCCCACCCAGCTTCTGCCTCTCTGTAGAGACATCTTTCCCAGGCAGCACTGTCTGTGTGGAACCCAGGTCTTTCTCTCTCACCCCTGCTCGCCACGCCACCTGTGCCTCAAACGCTGGACTGTCTCATGGCAAAGACCCAGTTGCGTCTGTCTCCTCCGACACCTGTTCCCCATTTCCGTCCGCCTCTGTCACACCCACTTCCCCGTGGCTCTGACTGTGCCGTGAACCAAAGTGCTCCCCGCTTGAGCCCCACTGCCCTCTTTCATCAGGCACGCATCTCTGGAGATGTACAAGGCAGAGCAGAACACAAGAGGCCCCGGGGTTTCTACATCGGAGTAGTCGGAGGGACAGTGAGGCAGGCAGGCAGAAGACAGGCCGAGCAGCCCCAGCCTCTGAAAGCCCACGCCCCTTGGACTGTGAGCATTTTCCTCCGGTCCCCAGGAGACGGCTGCGGGGGCCTTCACTTTTCCCCACGTCCCTGGGAGCCAGCGAAGGGTGAGCCTTGGCTGCGAGCAGTAACCTCCCGGGACCTCATGACCAGCATCTCTAGGTCCATTCTTCCCCTGCAGGAAGGCTGCAGGGTCAGGGGCCTTCGGGGTGTGAGCCCCAAGGCAATGCAGGTGTCCTCCGAACACCTCCTCCGCTTGCCCCCTGCCATCCCACTGGGAGTCCTTACAAGCGGGGACTCGCTGGGCGCTTCTTCCCCCTGCTCCCTGGAGATGTTCTGCTCTCGTTCAGCTGAGTGCACAAGTCAGCAACTGTGTGTTAAATAGGATGGAAACAGTCCCTCCGAGGTCCCCATGTGGCAGGAACGGGTGGCCTAGTTAGAAGGGGAGAAGTTAGAAGCCCTCCATGCAGTGCAAATCCAAGGCCCAGCAGCGACATGGAGCTCTGTGCCCATGAGGGTCCTTCACAGGCTTGTTGGGGGACGCCGCCTGAGGAGGAGAAGGAGCCGTTGGTTCAGGTGGCTCAGGGCCCTCAGAGCAGAGCGCATGCCCAGCACCCGGCACAGCACAGAGCAGGACAGGCTGCAGGGTCCCGGATCCCAGCCAAACCAGATGTTCAGAATGGCTACGAACGATACCTCTGCTCTGGAGGGCACTCCCTTCTGCTCCCTCAGTGTAAGCCCTCTGTATGCCCCACTGCCTGGGGTTCACTGGTGTGTCCCACAGTTACCTGCCCTCCCCTGGGGCAGAAAGTAGCGTAGCACACCTTCCCTGTCCCAGAGGGCCCTGCTGTTGGTACACGGGTCCCTTCTTTTGGCAGGTGGCACCCTTTACATTAGAAAGTCAGGACTCTGGCAGGAGGACATTCAGGTGAGAGCCTGCTGAGCAGGTCCTGGAGTGAGCAGCAGTTGATTTGGGGCTTCCTAAGGTTCTCCCCTATTGCGTCTTCAATTAAGATCATGGCCCCTGCGTAGCGGCCGCTAGGTGACAACACATATTGAATCTCTGTGCTCAAGCAGTTTATCTAATTATCTGTGTGACAAACTCAGCAGCTGTCAGCCCAGCCACTACTCAAACATGATGGCTACCACGAAGTGTTTTCTGGCTACTCACAGGACTGCCTCACTCCTGACTAGATGTGGATCCCTCTCCGGGCTTCTGTCCCCTGGGGGCCAGTGGTGGGAGCAAGGGGTACAGGAGTTGGGCAGAGGCCTGGTGGTCCGGCTGCCCTGTCCCCGGGCCCCATGGCTGGTGTGGATGCCCATCCTCTGCCTGTTTTGCTGCACAGGGCAGCAGTGGCCCGATTTGGACCATCTTTGTTTCTCTGAAGACACAGGAGCACTACCACTGTGTACGGGAAGCAGGATAAATCAGAGGTGTGGCAGGGCGAGAAGCCAGGGAGGGAAGGAGGGGCTTCTGCAGCCCAGGCTCTGTGCGAAGCGGGCTCGCTGGACAGTTTAAGCACAAGACCGCCCCACGCTGATTTGTGCAGTTGTCTTCAGCCAGTGCCCTGGAGGAGGCCCGTCTGCAGCACCCTGGGTACCACAGTAGGCTGGTGCCCAATCCTGCATCGGGGGGCACAGCGGAGCCAGCTCGGGGCACTGAGTGTTCTCGAGGCTCATCGGAGGTGGGAGCTTCCCAGCCCCTGCTGGTCGTGGGCATCTCCTCCTCGAGAACCTGCCCTCCGTTTTTGTTCTCGTGCTCTTGTCCACTTGGATGCCTCCTGGTCACTCTTAACAGAGGTAATGGGAGTGGAAACTTCTGTTAGAAGCATCCTCTAAATGAATGGGGCAAAATCACTTTGTTTGCAGGTAATGCCAATCGCCAGGTGCAATGAACTCTGTGCACGTATTTTAAGCAGCGGCATCTGAAATGTGTATTTCTCTGTGTAGCTGGAGAGAAGGACTCCTCCGAGCCCCTGACAGTTGAGTCCCTTTGCTCGTCTTAAGGAACTTTGTTTCCTCATCCGTGCCTTGTCCTCAGTCCACCGCAGCCTCTCCAGTTGGCTAAGGTGGGGCCCAAAATCCTGGCCCCCGTGGTCTCTTCACTACTTCTCCCTCCCACTTTTTCTGTTTCTCAGATGCTGTGTGGTTCATCCAGAAATCCATGTTTCCATTGAAATACAATAAATCCAAGATGTTTTTGTAGAGATTTGCAGGTCACACCTAGCCAGGGAGCACTTGTACAGGCCCAGGTCTGAGAGCCCCCAGAGCCTTAAGAAAGCTCCCATGAGGCATCAGGGGGTACAGCAGGCCTGGTGATAGGACCTGTCCCGACAGGTGGTGATGGTCAGGAAACAGGCACCCAGGAAGAGTCTCCTGCAAAGCCTCGAAAGGAGAAATACGCTAGCCAGGGTGCCTCTCAACTGTTCAGCCTCTAGTGCTAGGCCTAGGGAAGCCAGGAGCCCTTTGCCATAGTGCTGTTTTGTGGCAGGGTTCATGGATCCAGCTCTGATTCTGCAGCCAGGGCTGCAGTGAGAAAAAGCAGAGGTGGGAGGAGAATTCAAGAGAAGGCAGCTTCTGCTCACTCGGGTCACTGCAGAAGAGTTGGCTTTCAGGAGATCACAACCGGAAACAGAAGCACGGTTTAGACGGCAACTGTGTTCTACCGTCAGTTCAAGGAAACGTGTGCCCTGAAATGAGATGAAAAATGAGTTTATAAATCGACCTCACTATAATCAGAAATAAAATGGAGAAGGTAGAGGAAGAATATAAGGAAACTGAAATGCAGTGGCAGAAGTTCCACCTACTTTTCCAACAGTAAACGGCAAGATTAACCAGGCCCCTCCTACAGTTTTTCTCCAAGTTGGAGAATACATATTTGGAACCCTCTCCCGAGATGCATGGAAAATGAGAAAAAGGGTTGAGAAACAGTGTGAGAGAACATGATATATGTGTAGGGAGAAGAAAATGTAACATATTACTGTAACCTATTTGCCAGGAGCAAATCCAATGGACCCAATAAACAAAGTGAGATTGGAAAGGAAATCTGGGATCAGGTGGCATTAGCTTCTCCAGCGGTGACTTTCTACTGCTGCTCTGATTGACACCAAGATGAGCATCAGACATGTTGGATGTGAAGGCAAGCACTGTCCCTCAGCCTTTTCTACAACCCCAGAAATCGAGAAGGGGCCAGAGAGGTAGCTCAGTGGTGCTACCTGCTGCCTTAGACGCACAAGGACCCGAGTTCAGTCCCCAGTACCAACAAAATAAAACAACACAAAACAAAAAATCGAGAAGGCCATGAAGAGCTTCCATGGAGCTTTGAGGTAATGATGACCTAAGAGCTCTACACACATTCCAGGCGACCCATGTGTAGAAACAACGGGGTACGTGCTCTGATGGGGGACAGGTGGGATTATGTCTCCCCTATATTCTCAGCTAGGGAAAAAATGGAAAGACAACTCACCCAAATCTAAAGAGAAATCGGGGAATGTGGCAAAGGAAGCCCGTGGTACTCCAGGCCTACAGAGAACAGGGGGCCCAGAGAGAGATGAGAAGTTGTCTGAATCACTGTTTGAAATGTAGTTAACAAAAATGGCAAAGAGTAAATTTTAAAGTTAAGTGTACTTAATTTCCTTCGCTTGTGGGAGTTTAAACGAATCATGCATAATTCTTGACTGAATATGTTCCAAAAGCCCAACGAAGCAACTCTCCAGAAACTCCACCCCCATAGCCCAGCCTGAACCTACCGCCGACCCCACCCTGACCCCACGCTGCATCCAGGAGCCCTGTCTCCTGCCCTTGCTGGTGTGTGCAGGCCCCAGGGGTAGGGTCAGCTGTCACAGCGAGCCCTCCGGAAGTCAGGCCTCTCCTGCCTTCGTTGAGGTGGCCAGAGTGCCCCCCAGGGGTCCTGCTGAGGCCATGGGTGAGGTGAAGGAAGGCCCAGGGTACCGTAGTGTGTATTCCTTGTGTGATGATGGCGGGAAGGGTGCCAAGGCAAGTTGTGAATTTTCGGTGTGAATTCAAAGTTCTGTTCCAAACTGTGTGATGATTAAGAGAAAAATGCATGAGAGCCAAACCCTGTTGCCAAACAGAGACTGCAATATGAGAGATGTGGGGAAGCCTTCTGGGGCCTGGGGTCTCTGTGGGAAAAAGCCGTGAGCAATGGAAAACAGAGCCTCTGCCACAGTGGAGCAGACCAGGGGCCGCCATGCACAGAGCATCCGCCAGGCTCCCTGTCTGCTGTGCCAGGCGCTTTGTGGGCCTCATCTCAGGTGATCCTTATCTAAGCTTCCGTTTACCACAGGGCCAGGAGAAGCCAAATTAATTTCCCAGGTACTAAGCCATTAAAAGAAAGCACCAAAGCTGGCCCCGCCTGTCCCTGCTGCCTATGGGCCACAGCCACTGCGCCAGCTGGGAGGGGAGAGGGGGCTGAGCCTGACCCTGGCAGCGTGGGTGGGAAGTGAGTCACCAGAATGCAGCAGATGGAAATAGTGTGGAGTCGCTTGCACCTGGGCCTGCGTTCCTTCCTCCTCTGCCCGGCTGCACCCAGGACTCAGCAGACAACTCTACCTAAAAGTAACCATTCCCCGGGAGGGAAAAGGTAGACGTGAGACCCCAAGCACTGCCATATGTAGTCTTTACTGAAAGTCAGCCTCTGAACCCACAGCTGCCTCAGCCTGGCTGTGTGACGTGACCACTAAGTGGCAAGGGGGAGAAAACCCACTCCTGCCAACGCATTCGGGCATCCAACTCCATCGCACAGGAAGGAGACCTTCCTCCTCAGCAGCTCGTCCTGTCTCTGTCCTTCTGCCTTGTTCCTTGTTGCCAGAGTCCCCACCCTCACCACTGCCAAATTCTGAGGGGTGGACAGTCTTGTGCACATGCCAAGCATGAACAGTACCATAGCAATTTTAAGGGTAAACAACTGTGGCTCTTGAGGAGGCCTCATGAAAACAGAAATCTGCAGGAAAGGGAAGCAAAGGGCAGTCTGGGAAATGCGGATGCTCTCCTGTGCAGAACACCAGCAGGAGCCCACATACTAATTTAGAGCAACCGCCGGCAGGAAACGTGGGCACACTTGAATGTGCCCTAGAAGGCTGGGAAGAAATCATGGGAGAAAAGGGGCCATCAGGTTTCCTTTGGGTCCAGCTCCCTAGGGACTGATGATAATCACACAAATCATACAAATTTAAGCAAATTATTGCAGTTCTACATGCCTCTGCTTTTTATTTTTAGAGAGACCAAGGATTGGATTTATGGAGGACAGGGAGACAACTAGCTTAGAAAGCCCATGTTAGGTGCCATGTCACGGGCCAAGCACTTCATGTGTGTAGCTCGTTTGGTCCTGTAGGACAAGGACACTATTAGGCCTGCTTGGCAGATTCCGAGGAGACCGAGGACATGCTGATCCTTTGTTGGGCCACCCACTACCATCCCATCACCACCCACTCGGTAGGAGCTTGGATGTCAAAGTCTGAGTCCAATTCTCCCTCCACCCGACCCCCGTGGCGCCTGGTCCCTAGGCCACAGATGGCACGCTGGCTCTGGGCTCATGCACCTGCCCCCCTGAGCTGCCACTCCCAGCCCAGCCCTGAGGACTTCACAGAAGTTTAGAGTGGCTGTCCTCATTCCATCTCCACCTACCAGCCGGAAATGTGTTTTCTGCCAGCAGCTGTCTTCCAAGTGAAGTTGTCTTCCTTTCAAACAAGCTTAGAAGTTTAAACAGTAGCTTGGAAGTGATAAGCGTGCCAACAAAATAAGATGTAAGCCTAAGAAGAGAAAACCCAGAGGTAGATGGAGTCAGATGTCTCTGAAGAAAGGGCCTCAAATGGAGGGAAGCAGGCAGAGTTCGAGGTACCCATTAGGTCCTGATGTGTCTCCTTTCTGAGGGTGCCTTAGTCTGACAGTTGTGTACTTTGGGCCAGCCAGGAGGCTGCCAAATTCAAAGACACAGGAATCAGAGTATTAAATCAGCTACCTTAGTGACTACAGCATGGGGAGAGTACGGAGTCATCGCTCCTGGAAATAGGTAATGATGGCTATGGTCTCTTAATAAGGCAACAGCCAATTAACAGAGCAAATGTTTGCTGTGTCCCGCTGAGTGCTGGAATGTTTTTGTCTTCTCTCAGAACTCCCCAGGGCTTCCATCAGAGAGGCAGGTCCGTGACTTAAGTTAATGGAAGAAAAATACTCCTTCCAGGGAAGTGGGCTCTGGCCTCTCATTTCACAGGACTGACATTCCGTTTTTAGAAGAATATCTGTGAGATCCAGGAAGGGACACGTCCTTCAGAAGAGTCCCTTTCCCCCATCGCACCGCCAGTGAGGTGGTGGTTGGAAGCTTTCGGCCCCGGGAATCTCACAGGAGAACCAGGGGACTGAGCAGGAGAGGGCTGTGCGGGACAGCATCCTCTGTGGGAGGGCGCTCCTCCAGGGGCCCTCAGGGTGAAGGAAGCCAAAGAACAGCCTCCAGGCAGGCCCAGACTCTGCTCATCCCACGCCTCTCCCCTGCTGTACCGCCCCCCCCCCCCCCCCCCCCCC
>NW_022900921.1:4320535-4323380 GCF_012274545.1 Fukomys damarensis | reverse complement strand
CAGCATCCTCTGTGGGAGGGCGCTCCTCCAGGGGCCCTCAGGGTGAAGGAAGCCAAAGAACAGCCTCCAGGCAGGCCCAGACTCTGCTCATCCCACGCCTCTCCCCTGCTGTACCGCCCTCCCCCCTCCTCCCTCTCCCCCCGCCCCATTTCACTTTCCCTCCCACCTTCTGATGAGCTCTGAGTTGATGGTGTCCACACATGTCTAAAACAAGTGTCTGAAAAATAACATATCTGCAGTTACCTGGGAGTATTTACTGTGTGGCACAAGCTATTCATTGTAGCTTTCTAACGATTCAGCCAGCATCACCATCAGAGTTTAGACAAGGGCTGAACTAGTTCGTCGCCCCTGCTCCCCAGCTCTTAGAATGTGGAACCCATGTGACCTGGGGGAAGAACCATCCCGTGTGACTTTGTATGGTCAAGAGTGGGGCCGGTCCCACCCCAGCCAGCAAGTTTGTCTTTTGTTCCAGGAATCCGGTTTTTCCTACAATCATGATGTGGATTATAAGCGACTTATCAACATTACAAATGAATTGCTCTTAGGGTTCTTGTCGGCCTCTTCCAGTGGGAGGAGGAGGAGGGCAGCATGTCAGGAACTAACAGCCACTGCACAAGGTGGAAATTAGTAGCCCCGTTGTGAGGAAGCAACTCAGGCTTTGGAGGCGTGTTGGGTACTGTTTGAGTCAGCAAACGTTTATTTCGGGGCTGTGTGTGCAGCTCAGTGGTAGAGCTGTTGCTCATACATGCACAGGGCCCTGGATTTGATCCAGGAAAGTTTTTTTTTTTAGTGTGTAATTCTTACATTACACATCCATCCTGGGTTATCAGGGACTCGGCTCCCTGTCTTTACGTGGATGGACCCATTTCAACATGGGCACGGGGCCGACACGTGTTCGCTTCCACCCCCAATCTCTGGAAAATCAAGTCACACCGCCACGGGGTTTGCACATGACCTGCCAGTGACCAGAGAGAACAGAGGCCAGGCCTCTGAGAATCCTGCATGCTGAGCACCCAGCCAGAGTGTGCAGCCTGGAGAAGCAACAGATACTTTTAGGAGGCCCTGAATACACGACACAGGTCCGCCACACAGGCTGGCTGGGGAGTCGGTATGGAGAGCCCAGGCCCAGAGGTTTTCCACTTCCCTGCTCCACGACCTTGGACAGGTAAGGTCAGTTTGCCAGTCCACGAAACGGGGCCATTCCCGAGTGCTTGCTAAGCACAAGGGGTCAGTCCTACACATGTTACTTCTGTTCCCAGCCCCAGTTTGTTTCTAATGTAGGGAGTTCCCCAGTGGATAAGATGTCTGAGATTAGGGATGTGGAAGATTAAGACAGTGGCTTGTCCACACGGCTGAGGTGAGCAGATGGATCCCAGAGGGCCGGAGCCTTGGCAGCATGGAGTGATTTCACGTGAGAAGGGATGAGATCGCTGGTATCGCTGCCCACATAGGCACCTGTACCCCCACGCCTAGCTGGGCAGTGTCCTGAGTTATCACTTCCACCTAAGTTTAGGTCACAGGGAGAGCACGTGTGTGAATGGACACAGACACTTCCATCCGAGCCCCAGCCCAGTTGGGGGGACATTAGAAAAGCAATAAGCCGGTCTCTCCATCATGTCTCCTGTCTTCTCCAGGGCTAAGGAAGATCCCCAGGGAGGCTGTAAATTCTGAAAACAAAACAGAAGAGTTAATGGGTTTTAGGCTAAAATTCCTTGTCTTTGAGGGCATCAGAAGAAAGCAATCTCCTTACAGATAGCTTAGAGGCTTCCTGCTTATTACATCCACCTTGAACTTCTTGCCTACCAGGTATCCCAAGACCCTGGTCGGGAGTGATGAAGTCACAGACAGAAGGTACCGCTTTAAGCTTCGTATTAGAGCTGTTAAAAAAAAAAAAATGTTAGCCCAACAAAAGCCATTCTGTCAATCATACCCAAATTCCCAGCAACAGAATTTTCAGCCCCGAAGTCTCCATGTGTTTAAGATCCTCCACAAAATTAATATTCAAAGATAAGACTTAAAGACAGCTCACTGCTTTCTGAGGTTTATGCGCAGGGCCAGATGTGGGCTTGATTCAAAGAGCTCACCTGTGCAGAGCCCTGGGCTTCCCTCTGTCCTTGGTGCCCGGGTAATCAGAGGGTTTGGGGGCTGGGGCCCACCCTCCCTCATGACACTGGAGTGGTGGGGGCAGCGGGACCCGCCAGGGTGTCTCCCACCTCACCCAGGGCCTGGACCAGGGCCAGCCTGCTACACACTGGTGCTCAGAGGGGCAGGGAGTGACCCGCTGGCTTTCACCAGGGCAACAGAGCAGCCACGGGAACAAGGAAACCCGGAGGTGGGTGACTCTGCCTGAGGGCTCCCATGCTGCTGTCGCCTTTGGCAGGCTGTATGGACCCGAGTCCTCGCCCCCGTCACCTGGCGTTGCAAGGGCATCCCGCATCCGTGGCCATTGCCACAGGTTTCCCTCTTCTTCCAGGGCTCTGGCTCGGGGCCTTAGCGACAAGCGCCGTGGGTGTCCAGGGGACACAACGCCGGCCCAGGACGCACTCAGAAGATTGGAAAGGAAGCCCTTGTTGGGTGTGAAATCTTGTTCTTCCCTTCCTCTGATGAGATATGACATCCAGACGATGGGTTACAAATACGTTTGCACAGTGAAAAGCGTAATAATTAACGAGAGCCGCGTTTCAGAGATCACCCTGGGCTTAGGAAATCCTTCTCCGCCACTGCTCCTCCCCGCATCCGCTCTCTGACTTCCATGATCATCGTGGCCTGGCTTTTCTTTACATTGTCTTTATATTTATGAATATATGTCTCAATATGGTTTACTTTTTTTTTTTTTTTTTTTTGT
>NW_022900921.1:4312699-4320469 GCF_012274545.1 Fukomys damarensis | reverse complement strand
TTTTTTTTTTTTTTTTTTTTGGCTTTACAACTTCATATAAATGCTGTGGATTTTTCTAGGTTCGCTTCTTTTGGCGTCGCATTTGTAAAGTTACCTGCGTTTGGCATGGCTGGCGGTGGTTAATTTTTGTGGCTGACTCTTCCCTCCCGTGAGTGTACCGAGGTCCTCCGTCCTAGCCGCCGTGGCTCCCATTCGGGGCTCTTCCGCGCTGCGCCGCGGAGCATCATGGTCCTGTGTGTCCACCAGGGCGCCTGGTGAGGGTTCCTCTGGGCGGGTTCCTGCCACGCTCCCGGACCTGTTCACCGGGACGCCCCGAAAGCAACAGTGAGTGCCGTCCCGTACTTCTCCTTTCCGACACCTGTGACTGTTGAACATTTCAAATTTGTGCTCCTCTAGTTATGTAAGGTGGTGGTGGTGGTGGTTTTTGTTTTGTGCTGGGGATTGAACCCAGAGCCTTGCACTGAGCGACCTCTCCAGTTCGTTCTTACTTTTTTATTTTGACTCAGGGTCTCGCTAAGTTCGGCTTCAACTTGAAATCCTCCTGCCTCAGTCTGCCATTTTAATTGATATTTTCTTGGTTACAAATGAGACTGAGCATTATGCTGTTTGCTTACTGGTCTTTTTTATTCCTTCTTCTATGAAGTCCCTGCCTAGCATACATTTCTACCAGTTTGTATTTTTTTGTATTGATTTCTGGAGTTATGTATTCTAGGTGTGTTATTCTTTATTGATTGAATTTATTACAATATATTCCTCAGTGTGTGGCTTGACTTCTCACCCTATCTTGGTTTCTTTTTAAGGATGGCACTTCTTAATTGTAATGTAGTTGAGTTTATGTTCCCTCAGAGTTGGTGGATTTTGTGCCTTTTAAAATAAATCCTCCCAAGGCCCTACATTGTTCTGTATCATTTTTACTTCACGGTTCTGCCTTTCGTGCTCAGCTTTTCCTGTGTAGAAACTTTGTTAATATAATTTCACCTATCAGCCCATTTCACCTATGTGAAGGGTACAAACCAATGGCTTTTAATCTATCCTCAAAGTTATGTGACCATTGCTGTAACCCATTTTTAAATATTTTGTAGTCTCCCCAAAGAAACTGCATTCATTAACAGTCACTCCCTGGTCCTGCACTGTCCCCTGCCAACCCCCACCAGCCCTAGCAACTGCTGAGCTGCTTTTCTGCCTGTGTAGATTTGTCTGTTGTAGACATTCCATAAAAAACCAAATCATACAATGCCTGGTCCTTGTGACTGGCTTCCTTTATACTTAACACATTTCCTGTGGCAGCATATTCTACTCTTCATTTTTATTGCCAAGTAAAATTCCCCTATTATGTATATATCACATTTTATCCAGTCAGTTGACATTTGAGTTGCTCCCACTTCATAACTGTTATGAAAAATGCTGCTGTAAACTTTTGTATACGAGTTTTTGTGTGGGAATAATTATCATCTCTCTTGGGTTTAAACCTACAAATAAAATCGGTCGTATGTTAACTCTGTGTTCACCCTTTTGAGGAATCGTCAGGTTGCAGTCCAAAGCAGCTGTACCATTTTACAGGCTGTCAATGGGCATAAGAGTTTCAATTTATCCAAATCCTTTCCAGTACTTATTATTATTCATCTTTCTAACTGTGGCCCTTTAGTGGTGTGAAATAATATCTCGTGTGGTTTTGGTTGGAATTTCCTTGGTGAATATGATGTTGAGCATCTTTTCAGTGATTATTTGCCATTGTATTTACTCTTTGGAGAACTGTCCTATTCAGATCCTTTGCCCATTTTCACTTGGGTTGTTTATTGTTGAGTTCTTCTTTATATATTCTAGATTCAAGTCCCTACTCAAAAATATGCTTTATAAATACATTCCCCATTCTATGGGTTCTCTCTTCACTTTCTTCATATTATCCATAAAAGCACAAAAGGTATTGTGTTCTGTTGTTGTTGTTGTTTTGGAGAAGTCCAGTGTACTTATTCTTTTCTTTTGTCATTGTGTCACACATATTTAAGAAGACTTTACCCAAAGTCACAAGGATTTATTCCTTTTACAATTTCCTTGTCCTTTTTAAGGAGTCATGTTTTGGGTTGATTTACTCTATTGTCTTTTAAAGTCTCTATTTCATTAATTTTCTCTTTAGCATTTGCTTTTTATGTCCTCTATTTGCTCTGGATTTAGTTTTACCTGCCTCTTTCAGGTAAGTGTTGTTAGTGTCCTGGAAGGTTTCGTGATTGCTTTGTGATGAGTTCCTTTTATAATGTGGGCATTTACAGCTGTAAATTCTGCCTCTCAGCCCTCCTTTCACTACATAGCATAACTTTTGCTATGTTTGTCTTCATTTTTATATATCTCCGAGTATTTTCTCCTTTGTGATTTTTCCTTGATTGATGTTTGTTTGGGTGGAGGGCATTTAATGTGTAGGTTCTACAAATTTCATTTGCTGGAACCCTGGTTTTGAGACTTCTTTCCGTGTCTTCTCATTTCAGCAGATGCAGCCTGAGGCACCTTTGTTGAGGTGACTTTTTGCCCACCCAGTGGTCTTCAACTCTCAGCAAGTCACTGAGCGGCCTTTTCGCTGCTACTCACCACTGTACCCATTCCTGGGTTCAGAATGGTGGCCTTCTGGATCCCTGCACTCCCCCGTTGTCCAGGCAGGGTTCTGGACGGGGCCTGTGCACCCTGGGGTGGTATCTGGGTGGGCTTCTGGCTCTTGATTGTGCGCCTATGCAACTCTTTTCCAGGCAGGCCTTTGGCCAGGGCCTGTGGACCCAAGCTGCTGGGATGTGTGTGGGCCCCTGGCTGGGACCTGCCTGCACCCACACAACTCTGGTCCACACTGGCTTCTCTCTCCACAAATTGCATTTTGATATTGATTTTTAATTTCATTTTGTTGTGGTAGGAAAACATGTTTTGTACTACTTCCGTCCTTTTAAATTTGCTGAGACTTGCTTTCTGATACAGCTAGGATCCACCCTGGAAAAATGTCCACATACCCTTGGAAAAAGTCTCCTCTGCTGTTATTGTGTAGGATGTGCTATAGAGGTCTTTTAGTTGACTGATGCTTTTGCCCAAGTCTTCTGTTTTCTTGTTGATCTTCTGCCTAGTTAGAATTATTAACAGCCATTATTAAAGGTGAGATTTTGAATCCTCAAACTGGTATGTTGAATTATCTGTTTCCCCTTCAATCCTGTCGGTTTTTGCTTCATGTATTTTAGAACTCTGTCAGGTGCATACATGTTTAAAATGCTTAAGTCTTTTAGAAGAAGTGATTCTTCTATCATTATTTATCTATAATAGTATATTTTTGTTTTAATAATTTACTTTAGTTTTCCTATATATCTCATGTCCTTTGTTTTTGTATTTTTCCTTTGGTGCCTTATTTTACACTGAGAATATTTACTATGGCAACATTTTAAGTCCTTCCATATATTTTCACTATTTTTTTCAGTTATTTTCCAGTCATTGCTCTAGGGCTTAACACATACAGCTCGACTTACGAGGATCAATGTTTGCTTCATATTTACTTAATTCCACTGAGATATAAAAATACTACTCCTGCATACCTCTCTTTCCTCTTCCTATTTTTCTGCTCGCATTGTTATACAGATTACATCTATGTATATTAATAACTCAGTGATACGTTGCGTTTTTCAGTTTTTACTATTTCAGAGGTGAGAAGAGAAATTAGAATAACTGTATAAATATGATTTATATATTAACTTTCTCATTTATTGTTGCTGGTTTTCCTTACTGTTACCATCTAGACTCATTTTCGTAGTTCAGTGCAATTCTGTACCCGCCCTGCCTCCTTTGTTCTGTTATGATCAACTATTTTATATTTCTGTGTGTCGTGGGCCTGGCAGTATTGCATATATATGTTATGTTACAGTTGCATTTAAAATCAGTTAATGGGGCCCGGGATTTAGCTCAGTGGTTCCGCCCACTGCCTCACAAGTGCAAGGTCCTGAGTTCGATCCCTCCACAAAAGAAACCCAAAAACAAAAACAAATACTATCAATTAAGGCAGGAAAGGAAAATAAATGTACATTTTTACTCATCATGTAATTATGTAAATTAATTTCGTAAGTGTTTTTTATGTGGGTTTCAGTTACCACTTGAGGTCATTTGCTGTCAACATGAAGCGCCCCTTTCACATTTCTTGTGGGGTGGGTGTGCTAGCAATTATCAGTTTTTGTTTATCTGTACATTTCTTTGTTTTTGTCTTAATTTTTGCAAAGTGGTTTGTTGGATATAAAATTTTTTGTTGACAGTTTTGTTTTGCTTTGCATTTTGGTACCAGGGATCGTAGTCAGGACCTTGCGCTTACGAGGCAGGTGTGGCACCACTGAGCTGAATCCCCAGCCCTGATGACAGTTTTGCTGGATTTTTTTCAACACGCGGAACGCATCATCTCTCCGCCTTCTCACTCCAGTTGTTTCTGGTGGAAAGTCGACTGTTTGACTCATACTGGCATTCCACATACATTAATTATTTTTCTCTTGCTACTTTCAAATTTTTCACTTTGGCTTTCGCCATTCTTACTATGTGTCTGGGAGCGAACCTCTGTATTTTCCCTGCTTGGAGCCTTATTATTTTCTTGGATGCATTAATTAATGCTTTTTCTGTTCCCTTCTCTCTCCCACTTCCTTCTGGTATTCTCCCTATGTGTATATGTCGGTGTGCTTTATGGGCCTTCGTTTGTTCTCTGGTAGAATAGCGAGCCTACAGTACCGTTGATCTCATGGAGCCAGAAGCCTTCTCCTAACTACTTGACGCCAAAACCTTCTTTGTTTCAAGTGCACCCTTAGGGTTGAACTTCCCTATAGTCAGTTCCAAATCAAGTTGCTTCCTTTCAGTCAGCACTTCCCCACTTTTATATTTTTACCCCTGGACAAAATCTCCAAGCCCCTACTCTAGAGCCTGGGCCGGATGATGGTGGCCCATTTCTCTAAGAGTGATCCCCATGGCTCAGCTTCTGGTCATTGTGGCTCTTTTCACCCACATCTGTCCTATGAGTGAGACGAACAGAAGCAAGTGCAGTTCCAGTTTCCTTGCTGTGCCGTGCCAGCCGTAAGGCCTCTGTCCTAGAAGTCAGGACCTGATGGGAGACAGCGAAGCTGATTCCTCAGCTGCAGCTACCTTAAAATTAGTCTCTGCAGCATAGAGCCGGGGAGAATGAGATGTGATGGCCTCCTGACCTCCCTCCTGGGCAGATTGTGCAGACCTGACTCGGAGTTGAGAGAAAGGCGGCCTGGCCTCCTTGGCTCCCCATCCAGGGTGGAACCTCGTCACACTGAGCTGGCCGGGAGAGGAGGAGCAAGCAGGTCACTGTTCTTCCTGAGAATTAGTATATTTTCTTTACTACGTGCTTCTTTGTGTGCTGTATGCCGTGAAAATATTTCCAAGCACTTTAAATGGTTGGGGTTTGGGATTGGTTAGATTTGGGCTTTTGTTTTATCACTTTATAAATTATGATTGTTTCTATCTAAAGCATGTCTACAGACTTCTTCATGCTGAATTCTGAAAGTTGAATCTGTATTTATTTTTCAGTCTATCTGGGGTTTAATATTTTGTGAGTGGTATTAAGTATAGGCTGTTTTATTTTTGAAATGCATGTCCCATGTTGCACTAGCACCATTTATTTAAAAGTCTGTTTCTCAGAAAAAATATGAGAAAAGGAAAAAGTGGAAACAACAACTTTGTAAATAGGGAAGGGTGGCTGGTGGTGAAGGAAGGGCAGGGGAATAGGGAAAAAATGAGAACCAAGATCTGTCATGTCAAGGTACAAGATGCCAATGATGAATGTAACTGTACTGTCTACCTAAAAAGTACCAATAAACCCAATGAGAAAATAAATAAATAAAAATCTGTTTCCTTAGAGATTAACATTGCCCTCACTGCCCTGTAACACGCCCACATTTATAAAATCCCACTATACAGCTCTTTCTTCTGTTTAACGGATCTGAGCACCAGTGACACACTGTCTCATGTCCAGAGCTCTGTAATCAGGGATGATTCCCAGGTCGATTCCCAGCTCTTGTTCTCTGAGAGCCCTGCAGCTGTCCTGGGGCCTTTGTAGAGTCAGGTGGTCAGGAGCACACCCATAGGTTCCTGCTCTGACACCTGCTGGAAATCTGGTTGAGATGGCTGGGAATCAGTGGGTCAGCTCAGGGAGAACTGGCATCTCTACGGACTGTGTCTTCCACGCTGTCAACATGGTAAATCTCTCCATTTTTTGAGTCTGAATACCACTTGACACACAGTCTGTCTGCTGTCCTGGGCCATGGCTCTTCCAAAAGAATGTGCCGTTTTCTACTTCTCCACTCTTTTCCTTAGAAGGATTCATCTCACTTAGTCATATCAGTGTGGGAAGAAGAAATCAGCCTTACCCTATATGATGCCTACTGTGACAGCCCAATTCTTAGACAATGGAGTACATTTGCTAGCTGCCTTACTACATCAACTGCACCCAAGAGGAGCAAGAATGGAATAAGGTGTATTTTTGTCACAAAGTAGCACCTGCCTTAAAGCTCTTCCTCCACCTCTACTACTAGTTTATTTCCTTTCCTGTTTTCTCCAGTGCTCCAGCTGTTGTCAGACAATAAGAACCTAGCATGAGGCTTTGCTGTTTCAAACAAGGCAGGAAAACTTTGATTGAGGGAGCCTTTAAAAGTCACCACGATGGATTTCTTTTTATGTTGTTTTTCTGATTACAAAAGCATTATGAATTATTTCCAGAAATTTAGGAATGCGAAAAGCACAAAGAGAAATAGTACAGTATATAACTTTATGTGGAGTTTTTTCTTGGCGTTTATATAGCATATGCTACACTGATTTTTTTCAAAAACAGCACTTTATAAACTGCTGTCTTCACTCAGACCTTCCTTTTCTTGGGAACTGGGCTCCCAATCCAGACAGAGCAGCTGGTATATGCTCAGGAGTTCACTGGAGGGTACATTGGCTGAGAATTAGCTCCTTCAGGAGAAGCCAGTGTCACTGTAGAAATAGCCACAGGTTTCATGCGAGCTCGCTGAACTCGGCCCACTCATTTTCAAATTGGCATGAACTTGATAGCCCGTCAAGTTTCTACCTGAATCTAACATGTTGGGGTCGCAAATCCCACACACACCCCGCAGTCCTGTGGCCCCGTGTCACCTGACAGTAGCTTAAAGCTGAGCTGTTGTGATATGGGGTGTCCTCGTCACAGGAATATGAGGTCGGCGTGCTGAAATACCAGTGTCCGGATCACTGTGGACAGCATGGCTTGGAGGAGTTTGCTGCTCAGAGTTCTGGGGCTGAGAAGACCAAGTTGCCAGTGATTTCCATGTTTGGGGAGTGCTCTCTTCCTGGTTTACAGATGGGCATCTTCATGTCCATACGTGGTGTAGGGAGAGGGAGGGAGGGACAGAGAGACAGAGACACAGAGACAGAGAGATTATCTCTCTCATGTCTTTTCTGATAAGAGCTCTGATGGCATCTGTGAAAGCCCCATCCTCGTCATGTAATTACCTCCCCAAACCCCACTCCCGACATCAATGCTGTACTTTGAGCTTCAACATACAAGTTTGGAGAGACACAAAGTTCTGTCTGTAGCCAGGGAGGTTTTTAAATTTCACTTCTCACCAAGAAGATGGTTGGAAGGGCTCTTGTTTAATCATTATAGCATGCCATCACCATTTTCCTCTAGAAAGGAAGACATTGAGGCTGGAGAGGGAGGGGAGAGGGCGTTCCTCCATCCTGCGGAGTCATCCTTTTTTTTTTTTTTTTTGTTTTTTT
>NW_022900921.1:4300616-4312565 GCF_012274545.1 Fukomys damarensis | reverse complement strand
TTTTTTTGAGACAGGGTGTCACTATGTAGTTGAGGCTGACCTGGAACTCACTATGGAGCCCAGGCTGGTCTCGAACTCATAGTGATCCTCCTGCCACAGCCTCCAGAGTGCTGGGATTACAGGCGTGCACCACCACGCTCAGCACTTCGAAGTCATCCTTTCTAAGTCAGCACCAAGAGCAGGCAGCTTTGGCTGGCCAGGGCCTCAGCGTGCCCTTGTCCAGGTCAGGCAGAGGTGGAGACTTAGCCTGTTCTCTGTCTGAGTCTCCATCTTCCTACAGGGAGGGGAGCTTCTGGAGCTCGGTGCACAGCTCTGGGACCGCCAACAAGGAAAAGCACTGGCTGTAGGCACAGCCAGACAGCGCTTCCTGATGACTCTGGGGGCCGTTCACCCCCCCGAGTCCCCATCCCGGGAGGTGAAGGGGCACTGTGGCCCCATCCTGGACCGCATGGACAAGGTTGGGACCAGCACCTCCCAGGCAGGGGTGCGAGTGAAGCATCCCACCCCCAGCAGCCGGCCGCCCACCCAGCCTCTCAGGACCTGCTTCAGCAAGGGGTGCAATTTAACCTGTGCAGAGTCGTGAATCCAGGTGGTGCCGACCCCCTCGGGAATCTGAGACCTCTGTTTTGACATTGTCTCTGCTGATGCAGATGCCCAGAAGCTGGAATAGTCGGCTGTCGCTGTGCAGCTGGGCTTGACCCCAAGCAGTTTTCACACTGAGGCTGGTTTCCTCCTGTGTGCGCACCATGGGCCTGGAGAGAGGCGACTGCCTGCAGGGAAGCTTTCACTCATCGTGTGTCCCATCCATGCTAATGCCACCGCCTCTGCCTTTTGTTACAAGTTTCATTGCTTCCACTACAAGTGCCACTTAGCGCTGGTCCAAAGTGAAGTGGCTTCATTCATTCCTGCACCGAAGCCTGAAGGTTGAGGTGTTCAGGATCCAGGACAAATGGCTGGAAGACCTGGCATACGACCCAGTCCTCACTGGGGCCTCCGAAGGGAAGGGACACCCTCCGGGGTCACCGGCCAGACACTGAGCTGAGCTCCGTGTTCCCTTCTCGCCCGGCCATATAGGGGATTCCGACCCATGGGTGATCTCCAGGGGCTGGATGCCAGGGTGGTGCTGCAGCCCGACTCCATCCCGTGGGACAAGAGGAGAGGTCTTCCTGCTGCTCTCCAGATCTCCCAGGGGAGAAGCAAACTGTCCCAAGCTGTCCTTCCCCGGGACGTCACACGTCCTGACAGACAGGCGCTGGGCCCGTCCACGGGGATGACTCCAGGCTGACTAAATGGCCTGCTCCTCAGTGTCAGCAGTCGTCACTGATCCTGTCTCATCTGCAAGCGTTGTCGTGGTGAAAGGTGCACTTTCTAGCAGCGGGGTGTCTGTAGCTGGGTGATGGGCCCCCATCCCCGATGGAGAAGTGGCCCTGGTCCCTGCAGATGCACACATAGAAGCTGCAAAGTGTGGCTTCAGGGACGAGGGAGGAGATCTGGGGTGGACAGATGCTGTTGGTACCTCCGTGGTTTTCGAGCCCCGAGTTGGTGTATTTAAATGACACTCCGATAATCTCACAGGGCCAGAGGTGGCGTGGGCATCCTTTGCCATCACACTTTTAAGGCACCTGAGGACCAAGGAGAGGCCGACACTTGCTTGACTTATCCCCGTGAGTCAGCGGCCGTGTGCTGCGTTACTCCAGACGGCACACCGGGCTCCCAGGCGCCTTCTCCCAGACTTCTTACACCCTGCAGACAGGAGCAGCCCCGCAGCAGGGACACCAAGCCGTTTCCCACCTTCCAGACAGGCCCATCCTGTCCCCAGGAGTGAGTCCCACACATTCCCCATCCTGGAGACCCTCCTGTCCCAGGCTTGCTCCTTTCCACAGGCCCGAGTAGGGCCCCTTACTCAGATTTTAAACATCATGAGCGCCATGCGGGAGAGTCTGCAGGAGAGTGTCAGGAGAGCTCCCCACTCTGAGGGCATCGGGACCGCAGGACTGCCCCGGCGGGGGCAGCACATCGCCAGTCAGTCCCTGCAGAGCAGGGCCTGCCGTGACACCTGGCCACAGAGCTCCTCCGAGTACCTTGGCGCAGCAGCTGGGCCTGGCCCCGCCGACATTGCCCGAGGCACTCAGGCGTCCGGAAAGCCAGGTCCAGGTCCAGGAGGATCCAATCTCAGGCCCGATGTCCAAGCTGCATCTGTGCTGGGGCTCAGTGTGCACTCAGTCCCCCGTCGAGACAGAGCAGCCCCTGTCCGGGGTAACACAGCACCCACCTGTTCCTCTTCCGCTCATCTCCGTGCTGTTCTTCCCTCTCCCTGTTCTTAGAACCACTCACTGCCTCTGCTCTGAGGGTGGGGCCCCCACCCAAGGGCCCCCACCGTCTCTCATGCCCCGTCTCAGGCTGGCAGAGCACGTGTCCCAATCCTAGGGCTCTTCCGGCTGTGACTGCTGTCACTCCAGTTACCCTGTCATTCCCCATCTGGCAGTGTCACCCCTGTCACCCCCTCCTTCCTCTGCCCAGAGAACTCTGAGGTCATCAGGACAGATGGGGAAGAGTTAGGTCATGGGTCACCATAGGGCTGCGCGGCTCTGAGTCCATGCACAGTGTTGGTTCCAAGGAGACGGACAGTGAGAATTGGGGTGAGCAGGCAGCTTCCCGGAGAAGGGGACATGGGACCCCAGCAAGACCATCTTGTCTGGCTCAGCAGAGAGATAGGCCTCATACAGAGGCTGTCACTATCAACAGGGCCACAGGATTACCTGGGGGAGGATGGTGGCGCTTCTCCGCCTGCATCAGGACTCAGCTGTCCTGCATCCTGTGCCACCGGCAGTTCCTCAGTTATGGGCCTGTCCAAGGCAGCAGTTTGACTGGGTAACTAAGCCCTTTGACAGACTTCCCTCAGGAAATCACATAACATGGTTGTATTGCCTAGAATGGCACAGCTCCAGGCCATCATGGGTGCTGGTCTCTGAAGTCAAACCATGGCAAAGTGCCCACCTGTGAGACTGAGGCCCAACAGGGTGCCGGGACCTGGCCTTCCAGCCTCGCTGACTTCCAACCCTTCCCTGCCAGCCACCCTCTCTCTCCTGTGCAGTGAGGGGTTGGCCTGGCTTTTCATTAGTCATCTTCCTACTGTGGCATTCTGAGAGGAGAGGCCCCACTGAGGAGCCACAGGAGCGAGGAGTCCAGGAAGGCAATTAAGAGAGGGCTGTGTGTGCTGTGCACTAGCAAGATGCCAGCTGCCGAGGCAGCCACTGGTGTGTTGTGCTTCTGGGTTTATTAAAAGCGCGATTCTCTTTGGCCACATCTCAAATGTTAGGTGGGCACTGGACTTCAGAAGGTAGAGAGGGGTTGACTTGAATAAAGAAAGGAAAGGGTAGGCTTGGGGAGCTTTGGAGGCTGGTGGCATCCAGCAGGCCATATAGCTGCAGGTGCGGAACCAAGTAAACCTCTGGGGCCTTTGCCTTTTGGTATGGTCACCCATTTTGGGTTCAAGATTGGCTTTTCCCACCATAAGAACTAAGTCCCTGGAGCACAGTCTCCTGGAAAATCCCGTGTTGCAAAAAGCCAGTAGCCACCAGGCAAAGTGTTGACCTGCTCCTCACCCTGTGAAGTAAGATGATCAGTATGGACTACATGAGAAGCCCATGACACATCCACAGCTAGGGAACAAAGGACCCAGTGGGCTTTGGCTTGGTGCTCCAGGTGCATCTGGCAGCAAGGCCAGGGGCCCTGCTGTCCACAGGGCTGGGTTGTAAGGCAGCCCCACCTGGTTCCCCTCTGCTGCACCACTGTCTCCGGGCTCAGGGAAGCCACTGCCTTGTCATTGGTGCCTCCTCTTATGTGGGAGCTCGGCTCAGCATCAAAGACCTGCACTCTCCCTGGTCTCCGTCCATTCTCCGGATCTGTTTTACAGTTCTGTGGTCCCCAAGACCACAGCCACTTCTGATAGCGGCTGCCGGGTGATTTGCTAGAAGGCCGCCCCAGAACTCAGGAAAGCCTGGTTACCAGGGACAGGGGTACAGGTGAGAGACGTGGCAGAGGGAAGAGCCACATTGGCAGGGCCAGGACAGTTCCTAGTGCAGAAGCTCTAATCCGCTCTCCCAAGGAGTCACCACCCCTCCCAGGAACCAGTGACAGTGTAATCATCCTTCACCATCCCTGCTTTTACTTTAGTTGCCCATGGCCAGCCGCAGCCCAGAATCACAAACAGAAAAATTTCAGAAATGCACTCGTAAGTTTTAAAGCGAGTAATACAGTGAAATTTCAAGCCACCCTGCTCTAGCTACCCAGGTGAACTGTCCCTTTGTCTGGTGTGTCGCCCTGTGTACACCACTCACCTGGTAGCCTCCCAGCAGCTGCCGCGGTCATCACATCCGCGATGCAGGTTTTGCTGCTTGTATACCAGGTTGGTGACCAGGAGAGTTTCCGACACCCACGGGGAGTACAGGACGTGCTCCAGCGGAGGAGGAGAGCCTTCGGGACACTACTCTCGGCCACGCCAGGAAGCTCATCTTGCCCAGCTCCCACAGATGGCACTGTCCATGGCCTCATAGACCCGGCTGTCTGCTCCCCCGGCTCACCTCACTAGTCTTGGTTGCCTCCGAGGCCAAGCTACCTCCTCATGGTCCACGCCCAGGGCCATAACTCAGCTGAGCAGCGTATGCTCTGCCACACCCCAGAGTAAACAGTGATGCTCCCTCAGGCTGCACATTTCAAGGGCTTAGCAGTCACCTCCCAGGAGCCAGGGGCAGAGACCATGCCTCTCCTTGGACACAGTGGTCGCCTGGCCTCAGACACCAGGACCTCTATCCTGCCCATGAGGCCCGGGTTTATCGACAGCAGAGCAGAAACACAAAACTCCAGCCCACCAGCCGAAGGAGTGTACGGCTATGTTAGGTTTCTATTCAGGTACATCCGTGTCACCTGTGGAATTGTTTGGTTTGTTCTCTCTCAAGGATCATAGCTGGCAGGCTCCTTAAAACCGGCGGCTTTAATTTCTTTTTCTACTCTCCTGATCTTTGATTCTAAACTCCCGGTGTGGGCTAAGACAGCAAACCTACAGCGGCAGGGCAAGCTGCCTCCTTCCAGTGCCTGACGTCTTTCATCCTCAGGCACACACAGCCACACGCGGGTGTTCAAGGGCTCTGCTTGCTGCAGCCTGAGATATGGGACAAAACTGCTGCAGGAAGAACATGCTGGGGGGTTTACTGCACATGTCAGAAGCCCCCTGTCTGGTTGGAAAGGAATGAAAATACAGGCTCTCCCCTTCCCTCCCCTCCCGGAATGTTCAGGAAGCCTTTCACATGGTTGCTTCCTCGTTTACCGTGGGGCTGCGGGGACTCCGTGGACCCAAATCTCCCACGCTGTTTCCGAGACAGCTTCCCTCCCACTGGCTTTTAGGTCCTGCCCAGGTGGAGGGCACCGGCCCTCTTCGCTTCAGTGGGGCAGAGACAGTCTCGGGACCCGGGTTTCTGGCTGAGGTGTGTATGTGCTGTCTGGGGGACCGATGACTGGGCGTCTTGGGGCACCCTCCTCCCGTGGAGCTTTAACCCGTTTGGGTGGAGCCCCAGCCCTCACCTGAGCCCTTCTCAGCCGTTCTCACCCTCAGGCTGTTCTGCAAGAATCTAACAGAGTCCTGCTCAGGACGGGCGTCGAAGGGGGTTCTGAATCGGGCGGTTCCTTCTCATCCTGATAGTTTCCCTTCGAAGTTTCAGTACAACCCCAAGTTTAAATGTGTGATTAG
Source organism: Fukomys damarensis (assembly GCF_012274545.1). Classification (NCBI taxonomy): domain Eukaryota; kingdom Metazoa; phylum Chordata; class Mammalia; order Rodentia; family Bathyergidae; genus Fukomys; species Fukomys damarensis. Next base: position 4,306,819 of record NW_022900921.1, on the reverse strand, counting down.
AAAGTGAGAGTGATGGTTGTCATTTGTTTTGCTGATTTTCTGAGATGGGTTTTCCCTGTGTATTCAGGGTGGCCTTGAATTTGTGATCCCCTGCCTCAGCGTCCTGTGTGCTGGAATTACAGGTGTTAGCCACCCCATTCAGATAGAATTCGGGTGCCAAAAATGGTTTCGTTGCTCTAAGTCATGGCGTTACTCCGTGCTTCTGTAAGAAATGTTCATTCCAGATTAGTCCCTCGCTGCTGCTTTGAGGAGCTTCAGTGAATCCTCAGTGCCGGGTTCCCACCAGGCATCTTGTGTGTCATGGGTATCCGAGGAAGGTGAGGAAAGGGACAGGGTGGGGCAGTCAGGAGACACTTGGTAGTGACCAGGGAAGAAGCAGGGCTGTGGGATTATTTGTAGTCAACCGCACCGCCGTTTTCACTTGGTCAAGGAACATTTACTGAGGACCTGCTGTGCTCTTGTGACTAGGCCAGGCCCCGTGGGTACAGCGGCGGCCTTGTCAGGTCCCTTCCCTTGCGGTGCTTATGTGTGAAGAGAGGAATACACACAGACCTACACGAGTAGAATAAGTAATGAAGGCCGGGAGGCTGGGTTCACGTTTCCTGACCTCTGAGGAGATAATGCTTGAGCCAGGAGCTCCGCATTGAGGAAGAGGTAGCCTGGCCAGAATCTGGGGAAGGAGAGATGCATGCCCAGGCTTTGGGCTTAAAGGGGCTTGGCATGCCCAGGTCTGCATTCAAAGGCCACTGTGGCTTAGCACCGGAAGTGACGTGAATCAGGGTGGAAGGAGGTGAGCTGGGGAGCTGGGTGACGGCCTCATAGGCGGTGATAAGTGGCTGGGCTGCCCGTTTAGACGGGACAGAGTGAGAGGAGCACTGTCTGCATGGGCGGAAGAGGATCTGAGAGCCAAACCCCAACACTTTGTTGGGTTGCTCTGGAGCCTGGGGGTTGTGAGGCTTGCGGCCTGCGGGGTGCTGGTGCAGATGGTGAACTTTAGCCCCTGCAGCCCTCATTCGACCTTTTTAGCATTGGTGCTCTGATTAATGGGCCCTTCTCCCTCCTCAGCACATGTTGGAGACACTTTGTTCAGGAGGAAGTTGAAATGGCCAGCCCCTCTAATAACAGAATGTTGAAAAGGTCACGGCAGTACGGCTGAGTTCTCTAACCTACAAATCACAGGGAGCGTCAGCTCAGATAACTCATTCTCCTGACAAATCGTGGAGCAAAGACTTAAGGCCACACAGTTGATTAGGCTCGTCGGAAATCAGAGAGCCAGGGAGAAATCGATGGAGAACAGGGCTGCCTCATGCAGGGAGTCAGGGCAGCCCGATGCCGATTAGCAGTTCCACAGGTGTGAGGTGTGCTGCCCCCAGTGGCCACTCACGTGATAGCACCTGCAGGCCTGGGGTGGGGAAGGGGGGACCCTGGACCTGTCCTGGGCTTGGGAAGGGGCACCTGCCTTGGTGGTCCCAGCAGGTCCGGAGTTTCCTGGAGGACTTTTCCATTTTGCCACAAAAGTATGAAAAAGTACCTTTGGCTAAATAAAACATTTGATTGCCGTTAAAATCAACAAAATTGTATTTCACGATGTTTTGTGTTGGGTCATCCCTTCCCCCACCCCCCGTTTAGGATTGGTTTTTAGAAATTAGCTTTTCCATGAGATAAGCTTTTCAGAAAAAGAATGACCAAGAGTCCTCCAAATTCTGAGACCTCATAAAGAGGGAACAGGTTTATGGCTTAATTTACTGTGGAATTCTGCAGTGTTGAAGAAAAATGATTGATTCTCTCAGAGGCAGAACGGTTAGCCCATCTCCATGCTAGAACTGAGGGCTGAGCAGGGCTTCCCGCAGAAGCTGGTCTCGGTCTGCAGCGGCGGCCCCAATGAATCCTAGAAGGTTGGAGAAGCTGGATTGTAATGGAAAGCTCACCTTAAAAAGAAATCTAAGGAGATTAAGAGAGATGCACATCAAAAATGACTCTGCTTAAACCACAATAAAGAATGCTAAAAGCTGGAAGGGAGAAACAGGATATACAGAGTATATTTTTTAAAACCACAGACACAAAGATTTCTTTGAGCTTCAGAGATAAGGGGGACTGACATTTTGAGAATGGTTGATTAAAAGCTTTTCAGCACAAATGCTCATTTTCACTGGGCATAGAGCACAAAAATCCATGGAGTAAATTGAAATTCTAAATGCTAAGAGAAGACTAAAAGATTTACTGCCACAGATTCAATTAAGTGGCTAAAAAATGTACTGTCTCCTTCAGGATTCATTTAGACTGCTGCCTTGTAACTGTACTGTTGTGTCCCCGTGCTGTGTGCTAATGGGTGCTCCCCACAGGGAGGCGGGGAGATGTAATCACAAGACCCGGTTTGTCCCTGGCACCGTCTGGCCTGGGGCTGGCTGTCTATTGGGAGCATGCTCGGTGCGCCCTCCAAGGATCCAGCCTTGGGATGGCCAGCTGCCCTGTGAGCCCCCCAACATCCACAAGAACCTGACTATACATATAATCCACGGGCTGGGGACTTGAACTCAGAGACAGCCCAACTCCAAGAGCACTGCGGTGCTGGCAATCAAAGCCCGGACCTCTCCCATGCTAACCCAGCCCTGTACTACTGAGCTACCCCCGGCCACAGCCCACAGTGCTCTCTGACAGGACCCTCGCAGAGTCCCTGCGGAGCAGTAACGGGCCAGTGACCTCCCCGCCCGCACACCGGCTTTTGTATTTCCGAGTTGCCTGCTGGTGCCAGAGTGGCCTGTGTCATCTGGGGGTCACCTTAGCCAGGCTTCCCTGTTCAATAGGAAGGGGGTTATTTAAAGATCTGACCCTGGCAGCACATTAAGGGCCTAGAGGTGGGCTAAACAGCAGCAGGAAGGCTGGTGAGTTATTGCAAAATACGTTCTCTGTGAATTGACCCAGCCATGAGGCACCACAGTGAGCTCCGTGTGGGCCATTCACAGTGGTGAGAGGCCTGCACACGCTGTTAAGGTCACAGAGAGAGGCAGGCTGTTAGCCTTTCATCACCCTGACACGGTACCGGAAAGCTGCCTTGCAGGAGGAAGGGTTTCAGAGGTTCAGTTTTTGGTTGGCTGGAGCCATTGCTGTGGGCCTGAGGCAGAACAGGACCGAAGGGTGTGGTGAGCACAGATCTCGCAGCTGATGGCCCAGAGTGAGGTGGGCAGGAGGGACGCACCTGTGCTCACAGGCTTTCCTTCTCCCACTTTGGCTCCATCTGGTGCCCATCCTGTTACCAGGGGCTGCTGCAGGTGACCGCACTAACCTTTGTATCCCCAAAAGAAGTGGGGCTGGAGCAGGGCTGGGGCTTCTGGAAACACCTCATTACCCCATATCACTCCCGACCTGTGGGCACCAGTGCCCCTGGCCCTGTAGGCCTTTGGGACCTGCCCTTGCAGTCCCCGACCACAGCGCTTCATCCAGATGTTATTTGTAGACATAATTGTTTTTTTTGTCTTCTCTGATGCATCCAGATTGTTTGGAATGAGAAGGGAATAAAGGAGGGTGGTTTTTTTTCCTTCAAAATGATAAAACAGGCCTAAAACCCCAAATGGAAGTAAAACAGGAACACGTTAGAACAGAGGGAAATCAATAAGACAGATGAGGTTTAAAATAAGAGGTTTAAAAATCTGATGGCTACAGGAGACACGAGGAAAGGAACTAGAAGACTAGAATTTAAATCCCAGATATTCAACTTGAAATAAAAAAAGAGAAAGGAATAAAAACAGAATGAATTTTAAAATTAAGTGTTATAAAAAGGAGATGGGTTAAAAGCATAGAAATTAGTGAAGTTAAAACCACAAGTTAATGGCTTTGAAATATAAAGTAAGTAGGGTTAAGAATGAGCTGCTGAGACCATTAAAAAAGAACAAAATCATGTCATTCACAGGAAAATGGATGGAACTAGAGGTTGTCATGTTAAGCAAAATAAGGCAGACTCAGAAAGCCAAATGTGTTTTGTCTCGTGTGGAATCAGAGGGCGGGGAAGGAGGGAGATGGTGAGTAGAAGAGAGGGTGTTAGACAAGAGGCAGGGAATCAGTGAACAGGAGAAGTAAGGGCCCAGCGTGTTGAAAGTGATTGTTACACGCGTGCCTGAATTTACGAGACAGACCCCTCCCTGAGGCGTAACTGATATGCACTAATAAAGTGGTCGTCCTCACCCCAACAGGAAAGAAGGGAGGGAGGGGAAGAAGAAGGAACTAGGTGTTGAGGCGGAGGAGGAGGAGGCTAGAAGTTTCTAGGCAGGAGAATGGGGGAGAGAGCTCGTGGTGGGCCCCAGCCCCGGAAGCCCTGTCCTGTGTGTAGCCCTCTGCTTTTGTCCACTCTGAGGACGGCATTTCTGCTTTCCACGCAGAGAGATGCCCTCCCTGTGTGGACAGCTACACAGCAGGCACCCAGGTTTCTACCTGGACCTGTCACAGGAGCCCTGAGCTCAGAGCTCCCGGACCCTAGTGGGCCCTAGGGCAATGGGTGAGAACTCAAGAGCCGCCGTACAAACTCTGAGCGCACAAACCTCCCCTGCCTGCCCAGCTTCACAGCGAAATCTCCAAGCCCTGGTTCTCCTCTGTTTCAGATGCAGTGCCCACTTTTGAGGGTAAATATTTTATAATGCCCCCCTTTATTACCTTGAAATGAAAATGATGGATGCTATAATCTCCTTACGCTTATAATTTCAAAACATGGTGCGCTAATTGATATATACATGAGAAATATGAAGTAATTTGTGGTGAAACAGTACGCGCTTCGCCGTGTAGATGCGACCACAACAGAATTCATAATGAAGTAGCCAGATGTTGGCGTGAAAGCATCGCCTACAGACGCAGCCAGTACAGGCGCCCAAACTGGCAGCACCACGCCACACACTGTATTGCCATTGGCAACGAGATGATGAGCAACCCCTGATGAAGTTTTAAACAAAGCAACGTGCACTCTTCCCTTGCTTTTCATAATAATTGTAGCTCGGGAAAATTCCAAGTGCATGAAATCATGCAGAAAGTGCTTTGTGTTCATTTATAACTAGAGGTAGGTGGGCTCTCGGCTCCCATGATTATAAATGCGCTTTCGCCTACAGGAATGTCCGTGGGGTATTAGAACAAGGGGCACATCTGACCCTTTATTGTCGTGAGGGACTGCCACATGCAGCCCGGGATGTTTGTCGTCCCTGGTTGTGCCCTCTCGTTACTAACAGCAGCCACATCCCGGTCATGGTGACTGTTGAAAATTCTGCAGTGATTTCCAGAAAAACACCTCAGAACCTCTGCCTCCCGCGGAACCACTGTGTCCCTGGGAGAAACCTGACTGACAGTAACTGCGGAGTCTTCATGGCCACCTGCTCGCACCTTCCAGCCCCAAGAATTGCCGGCTTGTCTGGGGGTAAAAGAAAACATTCAGGGGCAAAAGCAGGAAAGCCCGCTCACAGAGGAGACGCCTGAGTCCTGGTCACCATGCCCGGGCTGGATGCTCCCACAGCCCTGAGACTCCTGGCCATGGCCAGGGAATGGGCCTCCTGCAGACTGAGGGCCGTGGCTGGCAAAGAGGAAGGAGGTGTCGCTCAGGAGGAGCAAAGGACTCGCCAGCAGCCCTGGTGCCGTGCTCCTGTGGCAGAACGGCGCACAACAGATACAAGGCCACTCCTCATTCGGTGATGAGTAGGAAATAATTACCAAGAACTATCGCCGGACACCGTGGTGCACGCCTGCCACCCCAGCTTCTCAGAGAAGCAGGACAGTCACAAGTCCCAGGCCAGCCTGGGCCGTTTGGAAGCCTATCTCAAAGTAAAGCTTTGAAAAGGACTGGGGATATAGCTAAGTGGTAGAGTACGTGTGCTTCCCGTGAGCCCGGGGCCCTGGGCTCCATCCCCAGAATTGCAAAAAAGGGGGGAGATTATTGTATTAATCATCGCATCTCAAAATGGCATGGAAAAGGTCAGAGGTAAGGGGCGCCCATTCTCAGAATGTTTTTTTATCCGGAGATGTAGGAGTTCTTAGAAAGCTTGGAAAGAAGTGGGCCCTGCAGGGCTGGAATGCAACTCGCGTCAGAAAGTTTATAAGGCAGTTCGAAGTCAGCAATCATGATCATCCAGGCCCTTTCTCATGCAAGGGCTCAGAAAAAGTCAATCAGGTGTTCTTACTCTGGGCTGTTTAACTCTTTTTTTTTTTTTTTTTTTTTTTTTTTTTTTTTTGGT
>NW_022900921.1:4238082-4300243 GCF_012274545.1 Fukomys damarensis | reverse complement strand
TTTTTTTTTTTTTTTTTTTTTTTTTTGATACTGGGGATCGAACTCAGGACCTTGTGCTTGCGAGGCAGGGGCAGAACCACTGAGCTACATCCACAGCCTACTCGGAACATTAGCTTCTCCCTCAGAGCAGAATTTCAAGGTTTATAAACTCCAAAGAGAGAAAAAACTTCATACTCAGCTGTGTTATTGGGACTGAATAGTTTTATTTTCAGAGATTTAACTCCCCAAGTTTTGCCATGGGAAGAAAATTGGAAGGCAAGGTAAGATATCAATTAAGCCCACTGCGTTAGGGGGATTCTTCAGGGTGATAACCAGAAACGTGACAGAATGGGACGCACCGCCTCGGAATGGATGAGGGGCCCTTTCAGTTGCTCTGGAACTTTATTTATTGGTTTTGAAGGATAATGCATCGCTGTTCTAACTGCCTGAAATTAAAGTGGATGTGGAAAACATTACCTCTCCTTCGAGCTTGTTTTTATTTTTATTGAGCATAATTGGATGATGTAAAGAGAAGTTTACTTTTTAAATGTGTCATCTCTTCTTTTCTACAGCTGTAATCACATCAATGGGATCTGTGCTGTTGGGATTTTATTGCCTTGTCTCATTTCCTTTTCCAGACTATCAAACTCAGTAAACTTAAAGATTGCTCACAAACAATGAAAGCTGGTTTATTGCAAAAAGTTTCCATTGCCTTAAAAACAAACTCTGAAAGATGCTAATAGTTTGTGTTTTTTAACTTGAGATTTGAAGCAAGGGTATTTTCAGATTTAGATTCTGCAAAATGATCACTGGACCAAGACACATTTTCCGACGTTAAGGTCAACTCCCGAAACAGGCTTTGAAATCATGATGGGTTCTTTCTTTCTCACCATAAAACAGATTTTAGAAGGTCAAGGACCCGCTAGGTACTGGTGGGAGGGAAATATCTAGAAAATCTGTTTCCTATTTAAAGAAAAAAAAGATTATGAAGGGATGGTACTCAGAATGTTCGATACAGGCGCATGACTGGGAAGGAAGGGGAAGACAGAGCCCCAGACACTGTACCCACGGTGACGGCAGCTGTGTCCCGGCAGCTCTGTGGGAAATCTGGACTCTTGAGACCTCCTCCTGGCGTCAGAAAGCAGTGAGACTCGAGCTCAGGAAGGGGCTGAGGTGGCTTTCGGTGCAGACCCAACAGCACCAGGCCCGGGGGAGATCTGCTGCACCTACACAGTCCTCCTAGTTCTGGAAAGCTCCTGTGAGGGCTGCTGGGCCCATGGGCAACCAAGGAGCAGAGAGAGAAAGGGTCCCAGGAGGGGTTCTAACTGAGCCAAAGACTAATCAAGGAGATGCTTTTTAAAAGCAGAATAAGAGGCAGGATGCAGGGGAAGGGCGTGTTTGATTTATCAAAATATTCTCTAAACCTTTAAGAATCCAAGCGCTGACGGCGTTGTCAAGTGGCCCCTGCGGTGAGTTTTGATGAGTGCCTCTCACCACGTCGCTTCTGCAACGGTCCGGTGGCAAAATGTCCCTGTGGCCCCGCAAAGTCTCCCCATGGCTGCTTCTCCATTAGTCACCCCACCGCACCCCCACCAAGGGCAGCAAATCCCTGAGTTACTCTGGTTTCTCTCAGCCTACGTTGCTTGGGCCTGGTCTAAACCTGCGCCAGCATAGAATCCTAGCATCTGTACTCTTTGGGGTCTGGCTTCTTCCGCTTGACTGAATGCTACGAAAGCCGTCACATTTATCCATCAACCCCCAGGTCAGTTGGTCCTCACATGTCCATCCTGTTCCTCACCGCAGTGCACCGTGAGCAAGATGGCTAGCCCACCTTCGTAGGGTTTGCTCTGCTCTTTTCAGCCTAGCTGATGGACCAAATTGGGCGTGCAGAGCAGAACGGTGCTGCCCCTCTGCCCTAAGATGTCCACATCCCAGTCTCTCAGACCTGTGTGTGTATTCCTTACGTGTTGAAGAGCTTTGTCCAACTTTGGGTAGGAGAGGTCATACCGGGTGGGTCCCCTGTTGTCTGGGGCTCCGTACCGGTGAAAGAGTCAGAGCCAGAGGAGAGGGGAAGATGCTGAGTTGCCAGGTTTGATGATGGACAAAGGGGCCACAGACCTAGGAATCTGGGCAGCCTCTAGGAGCTAACAGGCCCAGCGAATGAACTGTTTCCCTGGAGCCTTCAGAACACCTGAAGTTTAGCCCCATGAGTACCACTTTGGACTCCTGCCCTCCACAATAATAAGATAGCACATTGTTACTGTAGCCCACAGAGCCTGCAGTGGCTGAGAGACAGGCAAGTCAGGGAGCAGCGGGGCCAGTGACCCGCCACAGGAGGTGCGGGCAGGCCGAGCAGTAGCTCTGGGTCAGCTGTACACACTGCCAGGCTGCACTGACCACCGGCTGCCCCATGAGGGTGCTGCGCCGGGGACAGAGCTGAGTGGTCATCAGAGGGGCATCGCTGTGCTGCCAGCACAGCCGGCAGTGGCGGTAGGATGAGACGGTGCCAGCCAGCCTGGGAGGGGCACTGTATGGCCTGAGCCCATCTCCTTTGGGGACCTCATGTGGGGGTCACCATACTGCCTCTGCCCCATCCTGGGGCACATGGGGTGCTACCGAGGGGCGCTACAGGTGGCAAATCAAAATGGAGCTAGACAAAGGCCTGGGGCCTTCGAGCCCATGGAAGCTGACATGGTGACTAGGAGAAATGGCAGTTGTGTGGTCGGGCAAGTCCACGGGAGTTCCTGCTTACCGCAGAACAATAGTAGTGCTCCGAGCCTTTGCTGAGACCAGCACCTTCTAAACCACCTGCTGCAAAACACACACACAAAGGCCAACCCCTGGTCTCAGCCTGGCGGTTTCCTGCCAGTCAGGGGCCTTTGTCAATATTGGCCGGCCATCCTGAGAGCAGATGGTGAGGGTCGAGGCAGGGCAGAAGGACACACTGGGGAAGCTGGGGGCTAGAGCAAGGAGAAGCAGGGGAGCTCCCAGTCTGGAGGAGCTAGACAAACGGGTGGGGCAGGATGCTGGGGGAGCCAGGGGAAGCAAGGAAGCTGTCCAAGTATGGAAGTTGTCTCAGCCCAGCCTGAGCCTAATGATGCCGTGTCTCCAACACACTCCCTTTCCTCTCCAACCTGGCTTCCTGCTCCCTGCTTCCATCTGTCCACAGGTCCCAGGGTGCCCCAGCCTGGAGCTCATCCCGTCGGGCTTCTAGCTGAGCTCCGTGTCCCCTGTCACCCCCACCCTGGGCTGTAAAATGCGCCTGAAGCTGGAAAGGAGATTGCGTGTCCCTCTGAAAGCTCAGCCATCCGCAAATGCACCTTCCGATGAGCGGGCAGAGCAAGGTGTGAGGTGGCCCAGAGCGTCTCCTTCGCCTGCCTGGCTGCGTCCCTCTGGGAGTCCCCACAGGAACCTGTGGAGGGTGCCCTGCCATAAAGACGCACGAAGGGAGGTTGCATCCCCAGAAGCGGGCAGGGGGCAGAGCCGGGGCCAGACACGTCTCGAGCCCCAGCCGGGGCTGTACTCCCTTTTCTCTGCGCAGTCCTGGTCTCGCGGCATCCCCTGCAGCTGCCAGTTACAAAGCAGCCGCTGTCCGGTCGCTGCCAGCTTTTACCATCACCTGGCTCCTTTCATCGGCCTCTGTGCTTCCTGGTCCTACCTGAGGAAATATGCCCAGTCCCCTCTCACCTGGCCTCTCCCCACAGGAAGAGTCTGACCTCGGGGCCTGGCCTGGCCACCAAGGCTATCTCCGGCATGTCCCTTCCTCCCAAATCATAGGTGCACCCTCCAGGGTCCTCTTCTCAGAAGCTACCCCAAATCCAGGCTCACGTAGGTGTATCCAAAGTACCTGGCTTATGTGAACCCGAGCAGACGAGAACCCACAAGCAGATGGCTGTGGCTGGTGCCAGTGCATCCGCCCCCAGAGCCTGTCACATAGTAGACATGTATTATTTGTTTGCAATTGACTCTGTTGCACATGAAAATTTCTTGGCATGACACATAGCCTTCCCTCACAGGTCTGTTTGGCGAGGCTGTTTTTGATTATAAGGGTTTCTTACCACAGGGGCCCTGAGGTCTAGGCTGCAGAGGGATTTGGAGACGGCAGTTGCATGTAATCGGCCCCTCACCCCTTCATGGCTGGCCCTGAAGCGCAGATACCTGATCTCACTGATGAGAGATAGTCCCTGACAGACACCTCCTCCCAGGGTAAAATTCTGCCTCTTTGGTGCTGGTTCTGAGCTTTGGAAAGGCAAACTAGACAGAGCCCCAGAATGGGAAAAAGAACATTGAGTCTGAAATCAAGGATCGGAAACCCCTTCTTGGCCATCAAATCCCAAATAACTGAAGAACCTATTTCTACTTTCTTTAGCAGCTTGATTTGATGTTGTTAATGTGGGTCCTATGTTCCTACCAGTGTGGCAGCCTCCTGAACCCAAAGAAAGATCCAGTCTTCTTCCCGTTAGGTCCGTGAAGTATTTTCTTTCACTCATCAGAACCCGATACCCTGCCTGGGGGCTCCTGCTAAGGAGAATGCCCAGGGAGCTGGCACACGGGCCCTCCACAGTTGTGCTAGGCAAATGCCTAACAGAGGCAGCCGGCACCTGCAAATCTGCATCCTGTATTCCCCAGGCGCCCACAGGACGCTGCCAGTTACTGAATATGCAAACCCCACACCTGGGGATCAACCTGGGATCCCTAAAACCCACTTTTAGGAGTCCAGTGTGGACCACAGCCAGAGACTGCCACAGACAATGAGGTTCCCAGATTCATTCGGCAGGAGGCAGAGCCCCCTGCCCAGGGTGGCAGGAGCCAGCAGGCGCAGAGCAGGTGGTGGCCTGGGCCAGCATAGGTGGTGACAGTGCCTCGTGCCCACACATGCGTCCACCTTGCTGCCACCCCCTAGGTGCCGGGTGGGCTCACCCTCAGGAGGAAGGATGTGTTCTGGGGCTGCAGGCTTGTTGTAAGGGACGTAATGCGTCCATGGCGCAACAGTAGCCTATGAATTCTGAGACTGTCGCATGACGGGCGCAGGTGCTGTATCCCGGGTCACACAGGCCTCGATGATGGGTTTCTGATCATTTGCCTTCTGCTCACCGTTCTCTGGGGCTCTGTCTGGGACCACACGAGTGAGCAGCCCAATCCCACACGCAAGGCGTCCACTTGGTTCTCCTTGAGTACGTGGGATGCGCACTCAGCAGTGCCCCACACTCTGAATCCTAGGTGACCTCAGGACTGTCGGGGGCACAAGGCAGGGCCCCCCTGGGCCACAGTCCCTCCCGGATATTGCTCCCCCCGGGAGCTCCATGAACACTGTCATGAGGCTGGGCAGGGAAACTGCCCGCAGCCCCAACCGGCTTGGAAGGCATTCCTGCACCCCCTTAGGAGCAGCTGGCCACCCGGAGCCAGTGACCTCCGAGGCTACACAGCAGGCATAGGTAAGAGCAGACCCAGGCACATGGCCCCGCGCAGTGCAGAACTCGGGCAGGTGCCTGATTTCCCTTCACCCTTGGTCTCCTGCCCCTGCTGGTCAGTCACTGTGGCCTGCCTGATCCTTCACGGGGAAGAAGCGAGGAGGACAAGCTGCATTCAGCGTGTGCAGAGCACTAGCTGGCATGTTTGGGGTTCCGACCACTGCTCAAAAGGACTGAACTTCAGGGAGCACGGTATAAAACCAGAGGCCCATGCCAGGCAGAACACTGCACGAAGCACCCCTCCTTCCGGCTTCGAAAGTCGTTTCCGAGGTCACTGCGCATGCGTGTGTGTATTTTTCTCTCTGGCTCGGAGACCTCCACTGTAGCACTGTCCAGCGACAACATTTCGAAGTCAAACTCCCAGAAGTTAGATCTGTCGGTCCCCAGCCCCGCCTGCTCAGCACTGGCCCCTCAGATGTCCGTGCACCCCTCCCTCCTGTCTGAGGGCATTGCTCCACCCTCCCTCCCGCCAGACCCTGGAAGGCCGAGAGGAGACTCGCCCTCCTTTGGGTGCGAGAGGAGCCCCGCATCCCTTGCATCGGAGCGGTCCAGCCCCACACCTTTGCTTCCTTCGCTACACAGGGTTTTCCCGCACCGGAAAATTACGTCATGTGAAGGGAAAATACCGAGAAAAGACATTTCCAGGGTGCACTTGTTCAGCATGTGCGAGGCCTAATAACGTGAACCTCGAATCCTGAGCTGAGTGAAGCTCAGGGCATCCGTCAGAGACGGGGCAGCCATTGCTGCTGTGTGGTGGGTGAGGACCATGCATGGTGGAAAGCAGGGAAATCCTTTCCTCCATCCTGAGTTCTGACAGGAGACGCCTAATTCTATAAAGACAGGAAGTACAAAGTTTAGGTAAGGTCTAAACTAGCCATCTGAATGCGCCGAAAAGGGAAACTTCTGGGGAAAAAAGTGGGAGGAATGGGACCCACATGTGACGTTTTTCATAAAAAGCTTTAACCCTTGGACACTTCGAGTGTCTTTGTCTAAAATATAGGTTTTATTTACAGTATAGTTAAAGCAATACTGAACAGTAGCTATCTCTCCAAAAGAGCAAAATGCAGTATGCTTTAAAAAATGAGCCACACCAAACAGACAAAAATATTATATTAAAAATTCAAAAGAAACACAGAACACGACACCCTGGAAAGGCAGGGTCCCTGTCACTCACAGCAAACGTGGTGTTTACCAAAGCTGAAGAGCTTCTCACTGCAGGAAGGAAGGCAGGAGCCCAAGCCTTGGAAGAAATGCTGAGGAGGCAGGGGTGGGGGTGGGGACAGGGGTGCAGGCCTTGAGCCTGTGGGGGGCAGACCTGCCTCTACCCATTACACGGCCTTTCCAGTGCCACTGTTGTACATCTCCTGAAATTTTAGAACAATGAGGGCAAAGGGAAGAATCGGACATTCCCAGAGAGAGAGAGGTGTGGTCAGCGAAGGATCCGCAGTCACTGCTGGAAGACTGGCATCAAACTCTAGAAAGTAGTAGAGAAATTGCACTCAAATACCTGAGCAAAAGCAATGTTGTATTATTTAGAATTCTGCATCAAATAAGGACGTTTTCCGATGTGCAATGACACAAAAAAAATGACCTTATTTTAAAAAAGAGGGGAACGTCATCCAACAAATTGGCTGCAAAGTCGACAGAGAATAGCTGATCCAAGAAAAAGTAGAACTAAGCCAGAAATTCAGTGAAATAAAACCCCAGCATGGGACAAACATGTAAGAAACATGGGAAGTGAGAGATGGGTGTGGTGGTACACACCTGTAGTCTCAGCCACTTAAGAGGCTGAGGCAGGAGGACCACAAGTTCTAGACCAGCCGAGGCAACTATGTGTACAGGACCTTTTGAACAAGAGAGACTGAAGAGAAAAAGAAACCTGGGAGAGGATCCACTGAAGGCAGAAGAGAAGTCAGAAGTTTCCCCCCAAAATGCTCTGACTACATTTTTATAATTGTTAACATATACCAGTGGTATAAATTAATGGGTTTCACTGGGACAAGCAGGCACATTTGCGCCCTGATCACGTCCCCCTGCACACCTGACACATCTTGTTCCCTCTTCTACTTCCAGGTCATTTTTTTTTCAAGTTTCTGCGTATGAGTGAAAACATTGTGCTTATGTTTCTCTGCGGGGCCTGGCTTGGTTTGTGCAGTGCAGTGTCCTTGGTCCCATCTATTTTCCTGCAAGTGACATGAATTCACTCAGTACATTTTTAAGGTGGTTAAAAATTCCGGGGAAAACAAATCTCTGAACAAGAAAGGCGAGGCCAAATATTAAGCCAACTGAAATATGTCGTGATTTCGAATAATTGAAAGAAGACGAAGAAAGAGAATCGTTTGGCCATGAAGTTTAAAATAAACTCCTCCCCACAGTGCAGTGACTCGCGGGGACAGCGCGGCTGGGGAAGGCGCCGTGTCTCTGCCCCAGACGCTGGGCCTCACCAGGCTGCTTTTCCTTTGCTGTCACTTCAGAGGCAGTGAGCAGAAACTCACTACTTTTGGTTACGGAATTTAACAAGGTAAAAATTAATGCTATAGATCAGTCGGAAGGTACAGGGAAGGAATTGAGTCCACAGGGACCAGACCAGCCAGACTCTCTAATTGGTAAGAATCTTAAATATTCTGCTTTTCTGATTTTATTGGGTGCGTGCTTTGTTTTTAAAACTTCAACCAAAGTTGTACCACATTAGACATCTGAAAAATGTTTCACAGACTATCTTACTCCCAGAAGAATTCACTGCATTTTCTGTTCTGTGCCTTTTACAGTATTTTTATTTGTTTTCTGGTCTCCAAAGATTGTGGTTTTCAATTGCTCAATATATTTTCAAAGCTGCAAATGTCAATGTATTTGTATAATGAAAATGCCAATATATACGTGTATATATTTAGAATTAGCATAGAAATGATTAAGGCAGTTCGGTGTTGATCAATAATCATATTTGATTTGGGTTTTTTCTTTTTTGTTTACTTTGCTTCCTGCATCTGTCCTGTGCTTTGATATTTATTACCACCCACTAAGATTCTGGCCTTAGCTAAATGGAAGTTGCTTGAGGAAATTCACCATCTAGCAATTGAATGGCAGCCACTGCCCACAGAATGAAGGCAGACAATTACGCCTGGTAGAGTAAACAGGAACCTAGTAAGTGGGCCCCTGGACCCTTTATAAAAATGTCTTTTACTGCCTGGAACACAGCAAAATAAACATCACCGAACTGCAGCCCCCAGTTGTAGAAACATTGCCTTTCAAGTATGGAATCAGAGGCTCAGCAGTGTGGCAGAGGTTGTCTTTTTCACGTGTGCTGCTGTGGCTTGGGCGGGGCTTGAGCGGGGCTTGAGCTTAGTTTGTCCTTCAGGGTTCATGGGCCAGAAGCTTGGGCTGCAGTGTGCAGTGTTGGAATGACCAGGGGCCCTCTGGAAGGTATTAATGCAGTCCTGTGGACACCCTAGTTAGGACACTTGAAAGGGAGCCTGACCCGGAATCTCCGTGGCTTTCTGTCCTACCCTGTGAACACTACTGGGCATGCTCCAACTCTTGTGATGTGATTGGCCAAACACATTGCCACACACTCTTAGACTTCCAGCCTCCAAAACTGTGAGCTAAATAAACCTCTTTTTTGATAATGTTACCAGCCTCAGATACTTTGTCATAGAAACAGAAAACAGATTAGTACGTGTGGTTTTAGAAGTGAGATTCCCAAACAGGGTTCAGAAGGACAGTACAGTGTTTCTGAAAAGTCCCCTGTATCCTGATTCTTTGTGGAGCTCTGGGGCAGTGGCTCTGGAGCAACCTGCCAAGAGCCCAGACATGGGCTATGCTGGTTTCCTGCCACACTGGAGAACCAGCCCCAGCCAAGGCATGTGGCCCTCAGGAGCCATTGTCCTTCCTTGTCCTCATTCAACTGATTCCTCCTCACAGAGCGCACAGAAACCGGGTCCAGACAGTCTCTCCCTCTCCACAGTTGCTGAGGAAAACTGTACCCTGCTTTACTTCTTGCTAATTGAAACTAAATGGGTTTTGCAGGATGTGTGGCCTGAGGCTCCACCATCACGTAGGACGGTTACCTACGAACGAGAATGTGCTCTACCTCGATGCGCTGGGAGAAGCACTCTGTTGGGGCTGCGTCTAGATCTCCCCCAAAGCCTCGTGTGGTCATAGGTGGGGTTTTTTCAGAGATTATGGGACTGAAGCACCTACAAACTATGAGCTAAAGAAACCTTTCACCTTCAACTTCGAGTGTCAGGTATTTTGTCTCCGCAGTAAGAGAAAAAGTAACTAAAACATAGTCCCTTGGGCTACTTCTGCTGAAAAGTAAAGGATGTGTGTGTCCAACAGTCATTCGCACTGTTACAGACGGCTGTACGGTGAGGGGAAACGAGAGTCTTCCAGCAGATGGTGGGGGCCAGGGGCACCCCATCCCCCGATGCACAAATACAGGGTAGGAAGATGAAGGACAAAGGGAATCTGCAGGCACAGAGGTGGTCATTATTTTCACTTTTCTTCCAAATGTTCTCATAATCCCCAGGAAAGGGAAACTATTGGGGTTACAGTTTGGCTGTTTGTATTTCATTGGTTTCCTCCATGCCTTGACCTCTTCAGAATTTTACAGCTAGGGCTAGGGGTGTGGCTTCATTGCAAAGCACTTGACTCGCCTGTGTGAGGCCCACAGTTTGATCCTCTGTACTGCAAAATCTACACCAAGCCATTTTACAGCTCACTGAGCCCCAGTACAGCCTGAGGGCTGGGAGCTAGACTCAGTCTGCGACTGGGCTTCCTTCCTTCTGTTCTTCGTAGTTTTCTCTGCAGAGGGAGAACACCCCAACTACCATCCATCCAGGCTCAATGAGGAAAAAGTCTTTCATTGCCAGGCATTGACCATTTTTCTTAGAGAAGGCGCCAGCCCTGGCCGCCCCTACATCTCCAAGGGCTGCTGAGGCAGATCCCAGGAAGTAAGAGGTGTAGGAAGCCTGGACCCTCAGCGGCCTCATTGCCACGCATACTCCCCGCTGCACCCCACCCTCAGCCAGCTGTCCGCTTGGGTGTTGTCCCCAGGTGGCTGAGATCCACAGGCTGCTTTCCCACGGCTCACTGCTGCACGCTCCTGCCTGCAGGGGTACACAGGCGCCTGTCCTCCACCCACCGTGCTGTTTGGAGTAAAAATGTAGCAAAGGAGCAAGTGAACAGCGGGATGCGGGGACAGAGCTTACTGAGGGGCAAGTGTGTGCCTGTGCAGAGGCCACGCCCGCTGGCTTTGGCAGGGTGCATGGATTGGCCTTATAGTTTGGGTCCCAAACTCTCTTTGACCCCACCCACCCCTCATTCCCTCAGGCCTCCCTCCAGCAGGGGGCGTCCAGCGCCTGTTTCCCTCTGGCCCAGGCCTCCTTGCCCTCAGTTTGGACTGCGGACATGGAGTGTGAGGCTTCCCCGGCCATCCGTGCCAGCTCTCCTTCCGCTCCCTGGTCCCAGTCAGGTCCCTGTGGCTTCCCTTGGTGCCCCAGCACTGAGTGCAGTGTGAGCTGCAGAGCCATCCCCGGGGTGGACCGGAACCGGGGTCCCAGGGAACAGAGTTGGAGCACAGACTGGGCTTGGGGATGCAGGTGACTCCCCTGATGGGCCGGAGGGGAGGGGCTGGTCAAGGCTGGCCGAGGCCTCGGATAGGTTAGCACAATACAACCTTCACCTTCTTGCTTTCTGGAAACTAAGGCTCACGGAAGTTAAGCGACTAATCCGAGGTCACACAGCTTGTGAGTGCATAAGCTAAGTCTCACAGCCAGAGCTCCCTGGAGGAGGAACGCTTCCGGGTGGACCTGAAAGGACAGCAAGGACTGGATGAGCAGAGAGGTAGAGCTGTGTGCAGGAAGGGGTCAGGTCCAGAGTTTGTACAGAGCTGCTGTCGGACGTGTTCCCCTGGCCGACAGGCAGGGGAGAGAGAGGGGAGGGGCCTCTCTGCGAGGTCCCCGTGACCCTGGCTTGTCCCGCAGTCCTTCTCGCACACTCCGGGGCCTCACTCTGGGGCACGTGTGAGGGCAATGCTGCAGGAGGCTGTGGGACAGCTTGGCTGCGTTCTGGGGCAGGAAAGCCAGTGACGCCGGCTCCCAGCAGGGAGACGATGAGCAGCCCCGTCTTAGACCTCAGCTAGTTAATACGACCCGGTTTGACTTCTTGCACGAAGTTTTTCTTTCCCTCCTAGTGTGGGGAGGCCCTGGCCGGAGAAGCCACGCCCTCCAGCTGCTCCCCACCAGCTGCGAACAGGACATGAGAGGGCTGGTGGTGCCTGCCAGGGACAGCGACTTCAGAGGCCCCAGGTACCACACGCCTGGGCTGCAGGGGCTGTTTTGGGAGAGGGGATGCTGTGAGTCAGCCCTGGGCCCATGCTGAGCCACACCCCTGTCCCGGGCAGGGGCTCTGAAGCCCCGCTGCCACTCCGTCTGCACTGGGACCTTCTGGGGTCAGGCCAGGCTCCGTGTGGTAGGACAGACCCCAGCACCTCCGGCCTCCGCGTCTCAGGGCAGACTGCACATTTCTGTGGAGTTATCTGAGTGAGTTATTTGATTCCTTTTTTATGTCTTGAGCAAACCCACATCATCATTTTATTAATGTATTTGCAATTACCGGGTAATGATTTCCAGTTTCGTGTGGTCTGTGATATGGGGCCACTTAATCAAATATCTGCTTGATGGGTCTTTAAGTTCTCAGGGGCCAGAAGCTTTTCCCATCAATTAGGCTTCAAAGAAATGGGTTATAGGCCCATCTACTACCATGTCTTTATGTTTCTTTCATGGCTCCCTGGCCTTCTCCCGGTGTGTTTAGAGATACCAGGCAGTAGGATGTAGGGCTGAGCCATTCATTAGCGGTGTGTACAGAATGGGCTTCTAATGGTCATTACAAATATTAAAGTGACTGCTTTGAAGTAGGACGATTTATGTTTCCATTAGGGACACTCTGTGCTGTCCCACACATTGCCACAGGAAGAGAGATATCTGTTCCGGGCGTAGACTCGCTGGGATCCAGCCCAGGGAGCCCCTCCTGGGGGCAGGGGGAACTGGACTCCCACTGGCTTCCACACCCCACCCGCTGGAGGGGTTCAGACCCTGAGCCATTAGAATTAGAATACAGAGCCTCTTCTGCCACCCACAGGGCTTGAGCCGGTGTGGGCTCCTACAACCCCGAGGACAGGGCTGTCAGCCCCGTTTTTTCAGATGATGAAAACGCTCAGAGTGAGAAGACCTGGGTTGGTGGCACGCAGGCGGGTGCTGCTGCTCTGCTCACCCCTGGCAGACCCTGCGTTCACAGGGGAGACAGGCACCCCATCCCTCCCTGTGTCCCGTGACCGCACGTGAGGGGGAGCCCTGAGCCTTGCTGTGCCTGTCCCCGCTGCTCCATGCTGAGCAGGAGAAACAGCTTTCTGTGGCCAAGGCCGGTCCCAGCCACAGCCCCTCTCACTCCTGCGCCCGCTTAGGCCTTCGGTTTGCCCAGAGGAGGCTTTGCCGAAGAGCAGAAGCGAAGCCTGAGCGAGGAATGTTCACGTTCGGACAAGGGAGACGCAGCACTTTGGCCTCTCAGCGGTCGTACGCGCCTCAGCCACGGCCGCTCTGGGCAGCGTCCTCTGTACGTCCACTTGTTCTTCCCTTCGTCCATCTGGCACATGCTTGTGGAGTGCTGGTCATGTGCCAGGACCCTTCTGGATCTTAGTCTATGACGGGAGGACATGGTGCACGTGACAAGGGGGCAGCAGCAGTTGCTGCTCAGAAGGGGAAGCCCAGGTACTCAAAGAGCCCTGCGGAGGAGGCTCACCCACCCAGAAGTGGTCACCACAGCCACGTGCCAGCTGTGACCCAAAGATGATCAAAGCAGGGCAAGATCACGCCCATGTGCCAGGGGCCAGGGGTGACCCAGCCCCTTCTGCGGAACTGAAGGTGACTCCAGGTCCCCCGAACTGCTCTGCGAGCAGGAAGGGATGAGGCTAGAGATGAAGCCAGGCTAGCTGGGCACGGTGCTGCGGGTCACAGGGGCACGTTGGCTCCACCCTGACCACGGCTCAGAGACTCCCCGATTCCTCTGCCTCTGAATGAGGGAAGGTTGGCGGGGCGGATGTGGAGCCTGGCAGCCCAGGGGGCGCTGTGGTTGTCAGGGCTGCTGATGGTTTCTGAACTGGAGGAGCGGCGGCAGGAGCGGAGGAAACCCGGACCGGTGAGAGGTGCGTGAGAGGAACGTGGCCTGAGCTGGGCTCGTCGGCTGCTGACAGGCAGGACATCCAGGCAGAACCGTGTGTGTGGTTAGAGCAACAGGGGTTCAAGTAGCAGGGATGTTGGGTTGGGATGGGAGGTGAAAAGAGCAGCAGTCGTGATGGCAAGCTCTGCCTGGGCCACTCAGGCTGCAGGGGAGCTATGGGCCAACATGGGAGACGTCAGGCCACAGCGGATGAGGTCTGGAGCCAGGAGGGCCCCGGCTGGAGCAGGAGCAGAGTCCTCTCTGACTTCCCTTGTGCCAGCCTTTATATCAGGGTCGGAGTCCACTGGCCATGGCCAGGAACCTCCTCTCCAGCTCATTCCCAAGGAACCAGAGTTTCTGGGAACCCAGAGAAGCGCTGGGGCGGGAGAAATAGCCACAAACCCCTGACAGTGACTAAGGCAGAAAATTGCAACATGACGGAGGCCAGTCGTGAGACCGCCCTCGCATGTACCCACAGGAGCTGTCCGGACAGGTGTTCTCAGCAGGCGCTTCTCCAGCAGCACCTCCCAGAGCAGAGTAGGTGGAGCTGGAGCCCTGGCCCAGGTCTGGGCAGCCCGGACCGTGGATCAGCTTCCCGAGCACATGGTGGGCCGAGTAGGGGCCACAGGCACACAAGGTGAAGCAGGCCCCTCTGGAACTGTGACCCAGCCGGCAGCTCACTTTGCCTGGGGCAGGAGGGGCATCAGTGGCCCTGGCGGCGTCCAGTCTGCCCTTCTACCTCGCTCCAAACCCACTTTCTGCATCTGCCTGCTGGGACGCCCCAGCACCCTCACTTGCATACATCTGCCCTTACACAAACACCCTCACACTCCCTTCCCGGACGGCCCCGCCCAGAAGCTAACTGCCCAACACCCCTGGGCCTGCACAATTACAAGTGACATGTGGGCTGGAGCCGCAGCTGTGTGCAGCTCCTTCTGTGTCTTTCAGAGTATCCCCCAAATGCCCACTTCATATCATCTTAAAAGCCACATCATGGAGTTAGTTGACCTTGGAAAAGATGCTTCTCTGGCCTTCTGATTGCTCTCCAGTGAATGGAGCAGCAGTCCAGAGCTGCCTGCTACAGTTTAAAGCTCCGAGAGGTGTGCAGTATCGACTTAAGACAGCCAGCAAGAAACCCGGAGGCACGTGCTGGGAAAAGAATTTCCTTAAGAAATGGTGGCATTTTAAATGTAATTATTGCTGGTGTTCCCATTTGGCAGGCCAGCTTTCAAGCTAGCCGACTCTTTCATTTTGTATTTACTTTTAGTCCTAGCTATTTTCTATGATCCATTAGCTCTCCTAAGTCATTTAGAAGCCATAATCACGGCCATTTGCTTAGGTGGATGCAATCCAAATAAGCGAACCCAGATCTCCTCCTCGGAGACACCTCATGCTGCCATGCAGGGTTGAGGTACCCGAAATTAAACACATGGAGCCGGCTGCCCCTGCCATGCCCTCTACCGCATCCCCTCTAAAAAGTCAGAGAAGTATGAGCTCAGATCAGTTGCAGAGGATTCTCCAGACCCAAATCCCAGTTGGAGTACATATCCTTCCTTGGTGCTGTTGTTTGGGTCACAGGACCCCAGGGACACAAGTACCCCCACCTAGAATGCAATCCTGGTGTCCCCGCGTGGTGTGCCAGATCGTCCCGGGGCAAACTGTCAGGGCTACAGCCTGGCCTTGCCAGAAGCCTAGGGCACACGCCACCATGACAGTGCAGACTGTTCATCCTGTCTGGGCAGTGTCTCCAGCACGCTCTGTGCCAGACCTCGGCCAGCCCCACAGAGGCCTGGGAAGCTGTGGACACAGTGTGCATGGGATGACCCTACAGGTGGGGCTGGCTCCCTGCTGATGAATCCGAATGCAGGAGGCAGCGGG
This sequence comes from Fukomys damarensis, assembly GCF_012274545.1. Lineage (NCBI taxonomy): Eukaryota > Metazoa > Chordata > Mammalia > Rodentia > Bathyergidae > Fukomys > Fukomys damarensis. Next base: position 4,284,704 of record NW_022900921.1, on the reverse strand, counting down.
ACAGGGTGGCCATAGCATTGGTTATTGAGAAGGGACAGCGGAGGAGACTTAAAGAGGATGTAAGGCCTTGGTGACAAGTGTAGCCAGGGACAAGTCTAGCTCAGTCATGCTGCCAGCACTGCCCTGAGCTGATGAGAGCAGGTGATGAAAACCACAAGACCCTCCCCTCCCCTTGTAGAGACTGAAGGGACACAGCTCAGACACGCTGCTCCTCCTTGCAGGCCTGGGACGTGGGCCAGGGCTTGGCAAGCCTTCCACTGCTGGGCTTTGCACCCGGTTGTGGGCCAAGGTTCCAGAGGATCCTGGCTGAGGAGGACAGGAATGTTTGCTGGGGCCTCAAGATAAGGATGGCGCCACCCAGTGGTTAGAGTTTAGATTCTTTGCCCCGCACTTCTTCAATCTGTGTTCAATCAGGTAAAGCCAGGTGGTGATTCACAGAGCCCGGCAGGCTGTGGGGTCCTCCATCCCAGCCAAGCCAGTTGTTGAAATTGGCTATGAATGATACCTCCGCTCTGGAGGGCACTCCCTTCTGCTCCCTCAGTGTAAGCCCTCTGTATGCCCCACTGCCTGGGGTTCATCGGTGTGTCTCACAGTTACCTGCCCTCCCCTGTGGGCAGAAAGCATAACACACCTTCCCTGTCCCAGAGGACATACACGGGCCCCTCCTTTTGACAGGTGGCACCCTTTACATTTGAAAGTCAGGACTCTGGCAGGAGGGCATTCAGGCGAGAGTCTGCTGAGCAGGCCCTGGAAAGCAAGGCCAAGCCTGCCCAGTGCTGACTTGCAGGCGGGCGAGGCAGGACTAAACCAGCGGTGAGGGTGCAGCCAACTCCATGTTGGTGCCTGCTGGGCAGGGGGCTTTGTGTCCATTTCTGTGCCCCACAAACCACATGGCCAGGGCCAAGGGGGTCAAGTATGGGCTGAGCCTGATTCCTCATCTCAGTCCTGAAACCTTGGGGGTTCTGGGACAGGAGAGGGAGGCAGAGACAGGGAGACTCAAAGTCTCCAGGGGGTCGCCCCTTATCCCAGGACCGTGGCAAACCCTCACCAAAGCAGACTGAGTGCTCAGCCACTGCCTGGCCAGTGCCTCTGAGCCGTGAGCCCCTCCACTGCGAGTCATGAGGCCTGCCGTGGACAGTGGCCTGGGAAGTGTCATCCCCACGCCCCCACTGAGCTCCCCTTCCGCCCTTCTCGGGAGACCAGAACCCAGGATCTCCTAGGCAGCTGGGGTCCCCTGCCTCTCGGACTCTTAGCCTGAGGCTGCCCAGCGGTGCTCACAAGTTCCCACTGCAGCTTCCTTGCTGGAGCCCCCAGGCCTGAGAGGTCTAAACACTGCTGTTTCGGGAAGGTTGGAGGCCTTGGTAGCAGAGGCAGGGAGGCCGAGTCCAGCAGAGTTTCAGGGACCAGCAAGCCGTTCCTGCTTCCACATCAGTGGCTGTGAATGAAACTCCCCACCCCCTTTCCACTGCACTCACAGTGTCCCCAGGCCGGGGCTTGGCTGAGGACAAGACTCAGCAGTCCCTGAGAAGCACCAGGCTGCCTTGTTTGAATAAACACACCGTCAAAGTATGACACATACAGAAGAATGGTAAGCCATAAGTGAGCCGCTCCATGAGTTCCAACACATCTGTGTCGCCAGCACCCAGATCAGGAAACAGAACCTTGCCAGCACTGCAAGCACCCCACACCAGGCCCCGTCCAAGTCCTCACCCAAGCACAAGCACTGTTCAGTAGCCTTTTGAAAGGGACAGGCTGTGACAATCAGAAAGGGGGCTAAAATCCCACTTAAAGGAGACTCAGAGAAGAGGGGAAATGGCGGGCAGTGTGAAGTGTGGAAGAAAACGATTCTGGCTGACTGTGATCTAGGGCTGACTTTGAGCATGAAGCAACCACCCCGAATCTAATTATCTCTGCCGCAATATCCGCTCAGAACTTGAGCCAGTTCTAGACGGTACATCCAAAATAAGAGTTCACTTTGAATGGAAGCGAGACCTACTACTGACGGAGATCCCCAGATACTCTCAGCTGTCTCCCTAGGCCGTGCCTGGGCATCCAGAGGTCTGGCTTCCAATGTCCTAAGGTCGGACATGGAGCCGTGAATCCAGCTTATTTGCCCTTCCTGAGAACAGCTATTGTCTGGAGGCTCTGTGGCCGCAGGGCCTGAAGAACATCCTATAGCATGGATCTTTGTAGAGTTTTTCTCCCGTCGCTCTCAGAGAGCACCCTCCACTTGGTCCTGCAGGCCCAGCCCAGGACTTGGGTCAGCCGCTGCTTCCTGCGGACATTCCCTCCGTGAGCATTGCTGTTGCTTCCTTGAAGGCGCTCTTGCCTGGGTGTTGGCTGCAGGTTGCTTCTGCTGGTTAAAGGGCTTGGAAACCACACCTTTGTGGCCTCTGTTTTCCTGGGCGCTAGGTGAGGTGGTCAGCCCAGATGCCCGGATCCCTGTGCCAAAGCCATGGCAGGAAGAGGCAGGATTGCATGTGTTTGTAATGGCCTTTGCCCCTACATCTGCACTGGGTCCAGCGTCAGCCTCCTGGATCTTTCCCCAGCTTTATTCCTGTCTCTTAGATCTTCTTTACAAGAGCTGGAAGGCTGGGCTTCAAAGAAAAGGGAAGTAAGCTGGGGCGAGAAAAGCCTCCGAGACTGTGGGGCCCAAGACACTACGCAGGTGAGAGCCGGGCCCCGGTCCATAGGCAGGGCTTTCGCGCTCCTGGGCCTCCGTTCCTGTCAGTGCGTGAGGAGTGTGGGCCACTCGCTCTCAACTCCTTGCCGCTGCTCTTGGGGTCTGCAGACTTCGAGCAGGTTGAGCTGGCTCTGTGGGAGCCTCCCAGAGGCAAACGGGGTGCAAGGAGGAGGCTGGGGCTGAGCTGCTGTCGTACGCTCGCTGGGATGGACAGACGAATCCGTGGCTCTGGGGCAGGTGGAGAGCGACAGTGAGAGAGGAAGCCCGAGCGGATAAGGACCATTTCCCAGTGTCCTTCGCTCTCGTCCCTGAGACTGGAGGCCCCCAGGTTTCTCGCTCTGCGCTTCAGAGTCTTACCCAGATTATGCTCACCAAACAGAGCATCATTCAGGGGGAAAATAAAGATCAGGGGGAATGTGGGATTGGCTTAACTGATGGCTCCCGTGTTGTAGGGCCCATCGGTGTCATGAAGTAGTGAGGGAGGGTAGTTCATTTCCCAGCTAGCCTGTGCCCTTCCACATGAAAATTCTTTATGAAAACTGAAGCCACGTTTTCAAAGCCAAACCAAACGGAAGACAAAAGGCAAAAGCTAATTCTGCTCTGGGGCTGTGAGCTGCCTCTCTAGGCCAGGTGAGCCCTGGGCCGCGGACCACTCCTTCCTCAGGTGGCCCCAGAGCGTCCCTCCCCTCGCCGTCTCCCATGGCTCCTCAGTCCTTTCAGAGCATCCGGTTCCATTTCCATGCTGAATAAGGCGGGGAGGAGGCCTCACCCCTCGCGGAACTTATGAATATGGAAAGCGAAGGTTTCTCGGTGCAGGAAAGTAACAAAGTCAGCACATCCAAGATCCCGCCAGGCTGCTGCTGAGCAGAAGGGCTTTCTGAGTGCTCACTGGAGCAGCACCCCAGGGCCCCCTCCACCCTCACAGCCCTTCCCTGTGCAGGCTGCCGAGGTTTGGGTAAGTGCCCTTGTGGTTACAGCCCGGCCAGCAGAGTGACGGGAGCGACGCCCTCTTCCCTGACGCTCTGGCTTGAGTGTCAGCCGGGACTAACCCTGAAAGGCTGGCGTCCTAGTTCTGACTTAGCGCGGGGCTTCACTTTGTTTGGAGCCGGGATTTACTCAGTTATCCAAGTTGGAGAGTCTAAGATAAATCTTCAAAGCTCAGGAAATTCCCGAGTCCTCTCAGGTCTAAAACCCTGTCTTCGGGCAGCTCACTCAAATGCCATCTGAGAGCATGTGCAAAGACCAGAGTCTGGCTTATGGCAAAGCTGGTTTCGTTGACCGTGCAGAAGTAGTCGCTCTTGGCCGCCGAGGCTGGCGGAGCTGTGCTAGCGGAGTGTGGAGGCGGTGGCCTTGGGGAGTGGCTTTGTGACATCGGTTTGCTATCCGTGCTCTCCTCACACCAAACGAGCAATCCTGTGCTTGTATAGAAAACCTGGTTCCCTGGCTCGGCTCAGAACCTGACAGTCGCTGTGTCTGAGCAAACAGCCGGGGCACTCAGACAAAACACCGCAAGCCCACAGCAGGGGCCTGAGACGCCAGCTGGGGCCCTGGCGCACCCAGGTCTCCTCTCCTGAGAGCCCGGGTGCGAGCCTGCCTGGGGGTGTCCTGGGTGAGCAGACAGGGAAGAGCTCGGGTGTGGATCGTTCAGGGTGCAGGGAGGAGGGCGGGCGCTGCAGGACTTGCCTGGGGCCTCTGCTCCCCGCGGGCCCTCGTCCAGGCCAGGCCTGCTCCACGGCACCCTCTGCCTTCCTGCCCTTGGTCTGCAGTCCGGTGCGCACACGGTGTCCACGGCACATCCACGGGGACACACACCGCAGCTGCACACTCACACCTCACCGCCTGCACGCTGCTCTCCACCATGCTATGCTCGGTTCCAGGTGTGGGAAGGAAGTCAGGCCACAGATTCGGGCTCTGCGGACGAATCACATCTTTAATCCTGTTGGACCGAAGGTCAGCTTGACATTCATTATTATCATTATCTTTAATGCATATGTATTCATTATCTTGAATGCATATGTATTTTGTTAAAAAAAAAAATAAACAGTGACGCAAAGGAGAAATACAGGGCAGTACGAGTGGCCTGCGCGGAAGATGACTTCCATTGTGTTAAGTGTTCGGGCACCAGCCACGCCCATGATCTGACCCTGGCGCACCACGTGGATCCTTGTGCATGTAGAACCTGTTACGGCCATAGTGTGCTGGCAGTTCGAGTCCTCAGGTGTCGTTGCTTTTGGAGGAATGATTCTCTGACATGGAGACCAGTTTGTAATCAAGCAGTAAATCTACAGTTGCATCCGTGGGAAATCCTAGCCAAGTCCTGGGGAAAGCATAATGTGTAGCCAAGTAGAATCTGGGCTCAGATAACAGCAGCCAGATCTTTTACTTCTGTAACTAGGACATTTTCTTTTTCAGTAATTGCTTTACTTATTGCTACATGTTAGATTTACGTAATGATAACATTCATCTTAGGGAATTTGTACCTGCATATGATATATCTCGCTGCTTTTTCCCCCCTATTTACTTCCCCTCCCTTTGATTCCTCTTTCCCTCCTTATTTACAAAAGCTTTGTCTATTATACATTTTGGTCCTTATTTCCATTGTTTGGTTCCTCACACCAGGGAAACAATGTAATATTTAAACATGTGTGCCTGATTTTTATCTCACTTAAGAATACAATCTCAAGGTCCTTCTGTTACCTAGAAATATCTCAAGCTTATCCTTTATGGTAGAGTAGTACTCCATTGTATTAAAAAATATTTATCCACTTATATGTTGATGGGCATTTGGGCTGTTTCCAAAAGTGAGCTATTACAAAGTGTGCTACTGTGAAAGTGGGTGTGCATATATCGTTGTGGTATCGTGCTTTGAATTCTTTCGGGAAAATACCAAGAAGGCGAATAGCTGGGTCACATGGAACCTCTAGCTTTAGTTTTTTTAGGAACTCCGCACTGATTTCCGCAGTGGTTGCACCAGTCTACCCTCCCACCTATAGCAGAGAAGGGTTCTTTTTCCCCAACAGCGCAGCCGGCGTTTGTTATTGGTTGGTTTCTTGATAGCAGCCATTTTTGTGGAGTGATGTGGAGTCTCAGTGTTGTTTTAATTTGCATCTCTTGAATGACCAGTGATGTTGAACATTTTTTTATATATTTATTTGCCATTTCCACTTCTTCATCTGAGAGGTGTCTTTTCATTTCGAATACCCAGTTATGGATTGGGTCTTTAAATTTGGAGCGTGTGATTTTTTTGAGTTCTTTATATATTCTAGATAATAGTCCTTTGTCTGTGGGACAGTTGGCCAAAAATTTTTCCCACACTGTGGGTTGTTCTTCACTCTGTTGGTGGTTTCTTTTGCTGTGCAGAAGCTTTTTAATAAAATAAGATCTCAGTTTTTATTCTTTGTGATATATCCTGGGTGATAGGGGGTTTTTTTGTTTTTTGTTTTTTGTTTTTTGTTTTGGTTCTGGGGATTGAATTTAGGTCCTTGTGCTTGCAAGGCAGGCGGCAGAACCACTGAACTAAATCCCTGGCCCTGATCAGAGTTTTGTTCATAAAGTCCTTGCCTACACCAATGTCTGCAAGAGTTCTACCTATTCTATTTTGCAGTGAGTTTAGTGTTTCTGTTTTAATATTTAGATCTTTGATCTGCTTTGATTTTAGTTTGGTGCATGGTGAAAGCTATGAGTCTAGTTTTAATCATCAGCATGTGAAAGCCAGTTTTTCCAGCCCTACTTATTAAAGAGGTTATCTTTCTTTCAGTGGAGGTGTTTGGTTCCTTTGTCACAGATAAAGAGGACTGAGTATGTATGAAGTTGTTTTTGTATCTTCAAGTCTATTCCATTGATCCTTGGGTCTGGGTTTCTTGGGTTTTGTTTTTTGTTTTTTTGTTTGTTTTTTTTTTTTTTTTTTTTTCCAGTTCCAAGCTTTTTTTTTTTTTTTTTTTTTCAACTAGTAGCTTTGTAGTATAATTTTAAGTCAGGGATAGTGATATCCCCTGCCTTGCCTTTGTTGCCCAGAATTGCTTTTGCTATATTCTAGGTCTCTTCTGGTTCCAAATGAATTTTAGGATTCTTTTCTCTAATTTTGTGAGATATGTTATTGGTATTTTGATTGGGATTGTGTTAAATCTGTATAATAATTTTGGAAGTATGGCCACTTTCACTATATTGGTTATTCCTACCCAAGAACAAGGGATTATCTTTCCATTTTTGATATCCTCTTCAATCTCCCTTTTCAGAGTACAGTAGTTTTCCCTGTAAAGATCTTTTGCTTCCTTTGTTAGATTGATTTGTAAGTATTTCTCTTTTTTTATGCTATTGTGAAAGGTGTCGTTTCCCTAATTTATCCCTCAGTGCTCTGAAATAACAGAGCAGAAATTAATACAATGGAGACTAAGAAAAACAATATAAACAATTAATGAATTCAAGAGTTGGCTCTTTAAAAGATTAAATAAAATTGACAAATTCTCAGCCAACTTTATTTTTAAAAAAGGAAAAAAAGACTCAAATCCATGCAGGTAGGAATGAAAAGGGTAAAATGATAACAGATCCTGCAGAAATCCAGAAGACCATCGATACCTACTTCAAGAGCCTGTGTTCTAATAATAACAGGAAAAACACAGACATAGACAGACTCCTAGATACATATGAATTACCAAAGCTGAATCAAGAAGATATAAAAATTCTAAATACATATCAGCCCATGAAATAAGTGTAATTGAAAACCTATCAAAAAAAAGAAGCCCGGCCTCTGACAAATTAACTGCTGAATTCTACAAGAAATTTAGAGAAGACCTAATGCCACTACTTCTCAAACTCTTTAATGAAATTGAAAGGGAAGCAATACTCAGAAATTTATTCCTGGAAGCAAGCATTATACGAAAAGCAGAGAAGGATCCAGCCAAAAAAGAGAACTACAGGCCAATCTCCCTAATGAATATAAACTCACAAATCTTCAACAAGATACTGCAAACGAAATGCAGCAAATCACAAAGAAAGCTATACACCATGACCAAGTAGGATTCATCCCAGAGATGCAGGGATGGTTCAACATACACAAATCAATAAGTGTAGCCGGGCGTGGTGGCACACACCTGTAATCCCAGCACTCAGGAGGCTGAGGCAGGAGGATCGCTGTGAGTTTGAGACCAGCCTGGGCTACGTAAGTGAGTTCCAGGTCAGTCTCAACTACATAGTGAGACCCTGTCTCAAAAAACCAAAAAAAAAAAAAATCAATAAGTGTAATACACTGTCTGCGATCACCCGGCGGCGTTAGCGTGAGCTCCCGGCCTGCGCGGGAGCTCCCGGCCTGCGCGACAACAGACCCAGGAAGGACCCAAGGACCCCAGAGGGGGGGTTTTTCAGCTGCCTGCCTACCTGCCTGTCTGCGATCACCCGGCGGCGTGCGCGTGAGCTCCCGGCCTGCGCGACAACAGACCCAGGAAGGAAGGTAGCCGCGCGGGCGCCCTTGAAACACCCACACGACCCCCCCCCCCGTTCTCAAAACTCCTGATCGGGCCAGTCCTTAGACCAACTCTGCAGAGGCATAGGTTCCCATGAAGGGTAGTTTTCTGAGCTCCGAACTTTGATCATCTTTAAAGAAAGGGCAGGGGAAACCTGTAATAGAACGGAGTGGAGTTCAACCCTGAGGGTAAGGAAACTAAAGTTAGGCTTTGTAGATTGTGTTCAGTCTCAGTCGTGAGGAACAGCCATTGGCTAGCTATAACCAGGGGATTGGGTTCCGCATATGACTGTGCATGTGGTATAATATGAGATCAGAGATAGCCTGAAAGAGGACCTTCAAATTCTTTTTCTTTCCCTCTCTCTTGTCTCTTTTTTCCTCTTTCCACCCTAAAATTTCTTTCTTTTTTCTGTCCTGTCTCTCCAACTCAGTCTCTTGCTCCACCATAGTGTCCCTCATCTCCCTTTTTATTCCAGTTCCTGAAGAACTCAGACTTCTTTTTTTATTTTTTGTTTTTAGGACGGGTTTCTCTTTATGTTCTTTTCTCCAGTCATTTTACCTCACTCATGGCTCTGTACCTTCAAGGGAAGGCAAGCGCCTGTTACTGTTAAGGGGATATATTCCTGTCCTTATTCCTGCACTCTCTCTATCCCCCCTGAACTTAATAGCTTTGTAAAGATAGTAAGGTAATTCTACAACCTCTGGATTCACTTCAAACCTGCTCTAATTCTTTCACTTATCTAATCCTCTTGTTCTAAGTCGAACCCCCCATCCTAAATGGTAAAGATGCCATATTGAAAAGAATATTCACTGCAAACATACTATGAGCTGCTTCTTGAAATTAATCTAATTCACATGAGTTAAAGGTGATACATTAATGACTACCATAAGTGGTCAGTTGGCAAGCTGTGCCTGATCCTATTGGGCTGCTGAATGTATCAATTGGGACAAAGAGTGGTGATTGATTTAAAGAGTTGTTTTCTCTGATATTATGAAAACGAGAATGTCTATGAGTCATTAGAAACTCAAAAGCTAAAACGCAACTATATTAGGAAGATTTAAGTAATACCCAGAAATTAAAGAAGGACAACCCAACAATAAAAATAAAAATGAGAAAACACTTAAGCAAGACACAAAAACAAATATCCAGTTCACCAATAGCAAATAGTAGGACAAATGAGGATGAAAAGTCTGATAGTGAACCAACAGGACTCCCTGGACCCATAGCACAGGAGGTAACAAAATTGATCAATCAGGCTCTAGAAAAATTCAAATCAGAAATAATTTCCCAGCTAGCCAGAGAGATGATGAGCAAAATAGAAGTCATGATTCGAGACTCTAGAGCAGAAACTGAGAAAAAAATAGATGAGCTCAAGACTGTGATAGAAGCCATGAAGACTCAGCATAAGAAAGACATGGAAACAATGAATGCCCAACAGAGGAAAGAAATGGAATCCATAAAACAGATTCAAACAGATATCCAGGAGATTAAAAACTCTATTGAAAGTGTACGAAACAGAATAAAAGATTGCGAAGATAGAATTTCAGATATAGAAGATAGGATAGCAGTCAGTGACCGTGAAAAAAGAGGTCTATTAAAAACAGTAAGGGATCATGAGAAATCAATCCAACAACTCCTAGACGATACAAAGAAAAATAACATAAGACTGATAGGAATTCATGAAAAAACAGGAGAAAACACAAATGATATAAAAAAGCTCTTCACAGAATTAATGACAGAAAACTTCCCAAACAGAAGGGAAGAATTAGACATACAGATAAGTGAGGCATATAGAACCCCAACTAGCCACGATCAAAAAAAATCTACACCTAGACATATAATAATCAAGATTCCAGAAATCCAACAGAAAAACAAAATACTACAAGCAGTAAGAGAAAAGAAACAAATCACATGCAAAGGGAAGCCCATTAGAATCACAGCAGACTTTTCAACACAAACCCTTAGGTCAAGGAGAGCCTGGAGTGAGGTATTCCAAGTCCTAAAAGAAAAGAATCTCCAACCTAGACTTTTGTATCCTGCAAAACTCTCTTTCAAAATAGATGGGGAAATAAAATACTTCCACGACAAAGAGCACCTGAGAAATTTCATGAACACCAAACCAGCACTGCAAGGAATTCTAAACAATATCCTAGAAAAGGACAACGAAATTCACAATAACATGAGGCCCAACAGACCAAATCAAATAGGCAAGGCAAGAAACTAAAAGGAGATGGGAGAAAAAGTAAAAAGAGTCAACAAATGGACAAAAACATGACAAGAATAAGTCAAAATATATCAGTTGTAACCATCAATGTTAATGGCCTCAATTCACCAATCAAGAGAAACAGATTGGCAGAATGGATTAAGAAGCAAAATCCAACAATATGTTGTATACAAGAAACACACCTAGTGCAAAAGGAAGTCCATAGACTGAAAGTGAAAGGATGGAAAACAATTCTCCATGCGTCAGGAGTCCAGAAAAAAGCAGGGGTAGCAATCTTATTCTCAGATAAAGTAAATTTCAAACCAAAACTCATTAAGAGAGACAAAGAAGGACACTACATCCTTGTAAAGGGAACAATTCAAGAGGAAGAGCTGACAATCATAAACATATATGCACCAAATATAAATGCCCCCAACTATATAAAACAAATATTAAGTAACATGAAAAACCAAATAAGCACTAATACAATTGTAGTGGGGGATTTAAATACCCCACTATCACAAATTGACAGATCTACTAGGCAGAAAATCAACAATGAAATAATAGAACTGAACCAAGCTTTGGAACACATGGACTTAATAGATGTTTATAGAGTATTCCACCCCCAAAAACCAGAATATACATTCTTTTCGGCTGCACATGGATCATTCTCCAAAATAGACCACATACTGGCTCACAAAACAGGTCTAAATAAATGCAAAAAAATTGAAGTCATCCCCTGTTTATTATCAGATCATAGTGCAATCAAACTAGACATCAATAGCACAAGAAACTATAGAAACTTCACAAGCACATGGAAACTGAACAACACTCTCCTAAACAATCAATGGATTACAGAGGAAATTAAAGAAGAAATTAGACAGTTTTTACAAATAAATGAGAATGCCAATACAACATACAGGAATCTTTGGGACACAATGAAAGCAGTTCTACGTGGAAAATTCATAACATTGAATGCCCACACTAGGAAAACAGAGCGGGCTCAAATAAACAACTTAACGATGAAACTTAGACTCCTAGAAAAACAAGAGCAAGAAAAACCCAAAGCTCGAACAAGAGAGGAAATTATAAAGATCCGAGCAGAAATCAATGCAATTGAAATTAAGAAAACGATACAAAAAATAAATGAAACAAAGAGCTGGTTTTTTGAAAGAATAAATAAAATTGACAAACCCTTAGCTAATCTTATCAAAAAAAGGAAAGAAAAGGCTCAGATCCATGCAATTAGGAATGAAAAAGGCGAAGTCACAACAGATCCGAAAGAAATCCAGAGGATCATGAACACCTACTTTGAGAACCTGTACTCTAATAAAATGGAAAACACAGAAGAAATGGACAGATTTCTAGATACTTATGAATTACCAAAGTTGAACGAAGAAGATAAAAACATTTTAAACACCCCAATCACAATCAGTGAAATTGAAAATGTAATTAAAAACTTACCAACAAAGAAAAGCCCAGGCCCTGATGGATTCACTGCTGAATTTTACAAGACATTTAGAGAAGAACTACTACCATTACTCTTCAAACTTTTCAATGAAATTGAAAGAGAAGCTATACTTCCAAATTCATTCCTGGAAGCAAGTATCACTCTGATTCCCAAACCAGAGAAAGATACAACCAAAAAGGAGAACTACAGACCAATCTCCTTAATGAATATAGATGCAAAAATCCTTAATAAGATACTAGCAAACAGAATACAGAGGATTATTAAGAAGATCATCCATCATGACCAAGTCGGATTTATTCCAGAGATGCAAGGGTGGTTCAACATACGAAAGTCAGTGAATGTAATACATTATATTAACAAAGTCAAGGACAAAAACCATATGATCCTCTCAATAGATGCAGAAAAAGCATTTGATAAAATTCAACACCCATTCATGATAAAAACCCTGCAAAAAATTGGAATAGATGGTCTATACCTCAATTTAATAAAGGCTATTTATGAAAAACCATCAGCCAACATCATATTGAATGGCCAAAAACTGAAAACCTTCATGTTAAAATCAGGAACAAGACAAGGATGCCCACTATCGCCACTTCTCTTCAATATAGTTCTGGAAACATTAGCCACAGCAATTAGACAAGAGAAAGAAATTAAAGCAATAAAGATAGGAAAGGAAGAAGTTAAACTATCATTATTTGCTGATGATATGATACTCTACATTGAAGATCCAAAAAACTCCACCAAAAAACTTCTAGACTTAATTGACAGATTCAGTAAAGTATCTGGATACAAGGTGAATACCCAAAAATCAATAGCCTTTCTATACACAAATAACAGACAGACAGAAAGAGAAATAAGGGAAAAAATTCCTTTTACAATAGCATCCAAAAAAATGAAGTATCTAGGAATCAATCTAACAAAAGAAACAAAAGATCTCTACACTGAAAACTACAGCACTCTGAAAAAAGAAATCGAAGAGGATATAAAAAAATGGAAAGATATCCCCTGCTCCTGGGTAGGAAGAATCAACATAGTGAAAATGGCCATACTACCGAAACTGCTATATACATTCAATGCAATGCCAATTGAAATTCCAACACTATATTTCACAGAACTAGAAAAAAGAATCCAAAAATTCATTTGGAACCACAAGAGACCTAGAATAGCAAAAGCCATTATAGGCAACAGTCACATGGCACCAGGTGTAACAATTCCCAATTTGAAACTATACTACAAAGCCACTGTGATAAAATCAGCATGGTACTGGCAAAGAAATAGGCCTGAGGATCAATGGAACAGACTGGAAGACACAAAAACAAATGCAGATGTACTCAGCTACCTCATCTTCGACAAAGGAGCTCACCATCCTCAGTGGAGGAAAGATAGCCTCTTTAATAAATGGTGTTGGAAAAACTGGATATCAACCTGTCACAGATTAAAATTAGACCCTTATCTTTCGCCATGCACTAAATTAAAATCCAAATGGATTAAAGATCTAAATATTAAAACAGAAACATTAAACTTGCTGGAAAGTAAGTTAGGCAGAACTCTGGAAGACATTGGTATAGGAAAAGACTTTATGAACAAATCCTCAGTAGCACGGGAACTAGCAGAAAGAATCAACAACTGGGATCTCATCTTACTAAAAAGCTTCTGTACTTCAAAAGAAACCATTAGCAGAACTAAGAGACAATCTACAATGTGGGAAAAAATTTTTACCAGCTGTACCTCAGACAAAGGACTATTATCAAGGATATATAAAGAACTCAAAACAATCAGTCCCCCCAAATATAAAGACCCGATCCAAAAATGGGCATCCGAAATGAACAGACATTTCTCATACAAAGAAGTGAAAGCAGCAAGAAAATATATGAAAAAATGTTCCACATCACTGGTCATTCGAGAGATGCAGATGAAAACAACACTGAGATTCCACCTCACCCCACAAAGAATGGCTGCTATCAAGAAATCACACAATAACAAATGTTGGCGGGGTTGTGGGGAGAAAGGAACCCTCCTCCATTGTTGGTGGGAGTGCAGACTAGTGCAACCACTATGGAAATCAATATGGAGATACCTCAAAGAGCTTGGACTGGAGGTTCCATTTGACCCAGCCATCCCTCTGTTGGGTATCTTTCCAAGAGAACTAAAAGAATCATATCACAGAGAAGTATGTGCACCCATGTTTATAGCGGCACAGTTTGTAATAGCTAAATCTTGGAAACAACCTATTTGCCCATCCGTTGGAAACTGGATAAAGAAGTTGTGGTTTTTCTATAAAATGGAATATTACTCAGCCATAAAGAGCGAGAGAATAGATTCATTCATAGGAAAATGGATACATATTGAAGATATACTCCTAAGTGAAATAAATAAGTCCCACATGTGTAAATACCAAATAGTTTCCCTGGTGTGAATATTCTGCAACAATGCATAAGATTCTAATAAGATTACTGACATTTAGAAATGGGAGGAAAGGAGCTAAAGGTGTAGGGAAGGTGTGATACGTAGGGGAAGAACAAAAAGGGAAAAGAAAAAAATGTGAGAGAATGAAAAGATGAAAATAAAGTGTTTGTAGATGGGGAGGGGAGGAGGGGGTGAAGGGAGGGCAGAGGTAAGGGGAAAAAAATGAGAATCAAGACTTGCCATGTAAAGGTACATGATCCCAACAATGAATGTAACTGTACTGTATCCCTAAATGTACCAATAAACTCAATAAAAAAAAATAATAATAAGTGTAATACACTACATTAATAGAGCTAAAGACAAAAACTATATGATCATTTCAATAGATGCAGAAAAAGCATTTGATAAAAACCAGCACCCACTGATGATAAAAACAGAACCCTACAGAAAATTATCTGTTTTCTTTATCCCAATTTGATAAAAGCCATCTATGACAAACCAACAGCCAACATCATACTAAATGGACAAAAACTGAAAGCTTTCACTCTAAATCCGGGAGCAAGACAAGGGTGTCCACTGTCACCACTCTTGTTCAGTACGGTTCTGGAAACACTAGCCAAAGCAACTAAATAAGAGAAAAAAATAAAAGGAAATATGATATGAAAGGAAGAAGTTGAATTAGCATTATTTGTAGATGACGTGTGATACTCTACATAGAAGACCCTAAAACTCCATCAAAAGACTTCTAGACTTGATAACCAAATTCTTTAGCATAGCTGCATACAAAGTCAACACTCAAAAATCAGTAGCCTTCCTGTGCACATGTAGCTAGGACATCTTAATACTCTGGTGAGATATCAGGCAAGCAATTTGTTGAGCAGGATAGTGCCGCCAGCAACATGATCCGTGATGCCTGGCTGTAAGTGCAACTAAGGCCCCTCCAATCGCTGTGACCCCCACAGAACCCTGCAGTGCATCCAGGGGACCACGCTGCCCTTCTGGAGCCCACTTGTGCATTGTCACTGAGTGATGTGTTCACTTGGATGCACTCCCAAGCCTCACTCTCAATACAGGCTTGGCTCCTCGGTAGTGACCACCTTAAGCTTTGCCATGTCTTTGGGGATGTGTCCTACTCAGCCCCGCAGCTCATGCAAGGCCACCATAGCTTAAAATCAAAGCGTCTGCATTTCAAGTCATGGCTGGTACCTGAGTAGCTAAGGTATTGCCTCTCAGCCGCGGGACTCTTCCCCTTGGCCCCCCAGGAAGTCTCAGGAACAAAATAAAGACAAGCAGGTGGGAGGTGGGGTTGAGCACACTGCAGTTCCTCGTGTCCCCAGACTTCTCCACCTGGTGGCCACAGCCTGTTCGAGTGAGCTCTGTGCGTGGCCCCTGGATGTGTGTGGCGGGTAGGGTGGGAGAGAGCGGGCAGGGGACTTCTGGACAGGACCGTGCAGGACCTGAGTCTCTAAGGGCCTGGTGCCCATCTTCCAGAAGGGGGCCATCATTTGTCAAGGAGCCCAGTTGTGTGTGGGTTTTCTACTAACACAACCATAAAAAAATAAAGTTCTTAATGCCGGGAGGGTTTAACATTTATTCAAGTTTGCAAACATTACTCTTTTCACTCTGGGGCCACCTGATAGATTTGCCAGTCAGCCATAAAAAGTCTGTGTGAACCCCTCTCCCAGGAATCCAACCAATTTTGCTTTCTCTAACAGGAATAAAGGAGAGGATTGTAAATGTCAAACAGCAGATTGTATAGCCACATCAATTGAACCAGACAGTCATGAGTAAATGTATCATTTATCTAACAAAGGTCTTGGTGGTTTTGTTCGTTTAAATACCTGAAGCTGGGGTGAAAATTGAGATGAGGTTTTATCTACAGATTCAGGTGCAAGTGAAGGTGGCTCTTTCCACCAGCACCCGGGTGTGCTTGATCTGCTGCCATCAGAGCAGCTGGGGAACGAGGCAGGGGTCCACATGGCTGTGTGAGCATTGGGCCTGGGCTGAAGTTCCCGTGGAGACTTTGGTGTGCAGACTGTGTGGTCCCAAAGTGGGCTTTGTACCTTCAACCCAGATAATTCCAAAGCAGCTGGGATCTTGAATACGGACACTGCAGGGAAAAGAGCGGACAGAGACTGCAAGGACAGCTGGCCAGCCTGATCCTGCCCCTTCGGAGTCCTGGGAGGGGAGGGAGCTCCATCCAGCAGGACCCAGCCACATCCAAGAGGATGCTGCAAGCTACCCTTGGCTGCCAGGGTGCACACCTGTGCCAAACTGGCCCAGGATCATGGCATGGCCAAGTGCCAGCCCATAGCCTTTGAAGGAACCAACCCCTTCAGCCACAAAGCCGGCCATACCCATGACAACAGACAGCTCCACACGGAAAACCAGAACCCAGTCTTAGGTCCATGCCCTCTTCTTCTGCATGCTATGCTGGCCAGTTTAAGAGACTGTCACCTTCCTGCTATGCAGGGAACAGGGGCTGGGATGTCTGGCGGAGCTCTTGACTGTCTCCAGGGCTTCTAGCTCTGAGCCCAATACCTGGTGAGTGTCCCCTTCCAGGACCCTCCTGCAAGCGAGGCTGTTCTCAAGCCACATGTACCCTGTTGGTGCCAGATATACATTGTTTTTTGAAAGGCTGTGTTTGTAAGTGTGGTCAGTGGGTGGTCAGTGGACTGTCCTTGTACATGGCCACCAGGGACTGAATATACAGCGTTCTGAGCCTTATCCCAAGCCACTTAGAGGGTGTGTGTGTGTGTTACTGGCAATTGAATCTAGGGCCTCAAAGCACTCCACCACTGAGCTACATCCCCAGCCCTCTTGTAATTTTATTTTGAGGCAGGGGCTCTGGCCAGATTTCCCCAGCTGGCCTTGAACTTGCGGTCCTGTTGTCTCCATCCCCCTAGAGCACCAACACTCCTGACTCCAACTTTGTGTTCTTAAGGGGAGTTCAAGTGATTCTGAAACCGACCAAACCTGGAGACCCTGCTGAAAGGTGCTTCCCTCCCTGCCTCCCCTAGACCTGTCAGCTCCCCTCAAGCTCTTGCACTTCCCCAGCCAGATCTGACCTGGGATTCCTCTAGGGAAAATCAGAGTAAACAGGTCCCTCCTTGATTTTGGTGACGCCACTGTGTCACGTGATTAAAGAAAATGCAGTGAGGTCAGGAGACCAGGGTTCTAATCCTGCTTTCGCCACTAGTCAGCCGTGTGGCCTGAGCCTCAGCCTTCTCATTGTCTACTGAGCACATCCTCCTTGCTCATCCTGGTGATGGCACTGCTGAGTGCCCAGGCAGAGCACCGAGGGTGGAATGGGCAGGCTGAGCTCCTCCAGCCCTGTGGGCGAGCAGTGGCCCCTGGTAGCCATGTGGCTACTGTGGGGCTCTGTGGCCGTGAGCTGTAAGACAGTGGTGATGCTCACCAAAGAGCTGCACGGACAGGGCATAGTCCTGACCTCTGGGAGGAGAGTCCGGGGGAGACCAGATGGACAAGCTCCGCAGCGCCTGTGGGGTTGGAGGGGCAGTGGCTGTATGAACCTGGCCTTGGCCGCAAAGTCCAATTTGAGGAAAAGATGAGGGGACACCTGGGGACGCACTCCCTAGGCAGCTTGCTGGCAGGTAGGGGATGTCAGAGAAGCCAGTGTGGGAGGAATTTAAAGGCTGGAGACCGAGGGGCTGCATCTAGACCCCCTGCACGCAGTGTGTAAGTCCCGGGGACGGTGGCCGGTTCACTCTGCAGTCCCAGGCCTGGCCAGCTGGGGTCAGCAGATAGCATGACGTGGAATTCAGGGATGGTGGGAAGGCTGGACCACGGGGGTTTCATGATCCCTGGAATTCCAGAAGTTTGTGGCCCAATCAACACCATCAGTGGAACTACAGGGTGTTAGCTAAAATATATCCGAAAGATAAGACCGTTGGCTTTGGCATTTATTGTTAATTGAATTTTCCCACAAATGGCAGCTGAAAGATTGTTAGTGTGTGCATGAATTTACATCAAGTTAAACATCTGTTCCTCTTAAGCTAAACTCCAGCAAAGTTACAGCGACTCATAAATTAGATCTGGGAGTAAAGTGCTTCTTGCTCTTTGCACAGCTTAGCGGTTTCAAAATAGACCTCAGAATGACACATGGCAACCCAGGCGCAAGTAACGCAAGCACGTTCAGCTGTGATGTTGGTGCCAGATGATTACGCCGTTTTTGCTTCAGTGGCAAAGATCGCAGCTTTGTCAGGGCAGCTTGTGACATTATTTATCAGGCTAGCTGGGGAATGTGGAAACCAGGGCTCTGATGTTTGGGGGAAGGGGAGGCCTGCCCATGAGCAGACCAAGGACAGGAGGGCATAGCCTTCTTTCTCTCCCTGCCTCCTCTGGGGCCCTTCCCAGGTGTGGTCCGAGGCACTGAGTTTGGGTCCCAGTCCCCGCTGCAAGGAGCCGGGCCGCCCCGTAGGTTAGAGAAGGCTGGAGTCTCGTGTGTGTGGCCTGAGGGGTCGACATGGTTTCTGATGGGCTGGTCTGCATGTGGCTAGGAATAGAGTCGTCCACACCGCACAGTGGCACCTGGGAGCGTGGCCCTCCCTGCTACACCGACCCCAGCGCTTCCTTCCTTCCCCTCGCCCCTCCCACCATGGCCTCCGAGGAAGGGCAGTCCCCAAAGCTGCTCCGTCCTCAGTCTGGCCAAGCAGGGCTCCCCAGGGCCAGCGTTGTCCTTACTGAGCAAAGCCCAGGCAGAGGATCAGGCCTCTCCTGAAGCTAGGAAGTGGCTGCATGCGCCCTAGTGTGTCCCCAGGTGGGCTGCTATCTCGGGCGCACATCCACAGCCTGGCCTCTTTGCTGAGCTGTTTGGGGGCTGTCCCGGCTGTCTACAGCAAGGCCAGAGGTCCTTCCCAGGGAGTCACCCAGGGAGCTGGACAGAGACTCTCCTGTGTGGTGGACCTAGTGTCCAAGCCCCTCTGTGGCTGACCACTTTCCCATCATCCCAGCTGGGCAGGCCAGAATTCACTCCGTAGGGCCATCGCTGCACTTTTGGGGTACCCCCATTAAGCAGCTGGGGCTCCCACGCCTTGGCAAACCCAGGGAGAGGGGAGCATCAGGGAGCAAGGCCACAGGGACCACTCAGGAGCTGTCCCCCTGCACCCACAATGCACCCAGGGAACTGCCGTGAAGGGTGGCACCTGCCCCGGCCCCCTCAGGGCTGCAGACCTGTGTCCCGGTGGCCCAGGGTGGCTGGGGTCGTCCTCCTCTGGATCAGGCTGCAGCCACCCTCTAAGCCTACCTGCCCCACCACCCTCAACGACCCCACAGCACAGCAGGCCACAGCCACTTCCTGCATGCCGTGTGCACGCAGGGATGGATAAGTACCAAGTGGAAGGCTGAGGAAGCAGGGAGGGGAGGCAGGGAGGCTGGAGAGGGAGGCTGGAGAGCTTGGTGAAGAAGTGGCTGAAGGGGAAGAGGAGGCATCAAGAGACGCCCCCTTTCGGCCCTGTCACCACGCAGGTGCCTGTGTCACTCTGGCGTAGAACTGGGCCTCCCACGGCCTGTCGTCCTGTCCTCATGGAGGCTTCACACAGCTTCCCTGAGCCGGGAGTCCTCCAGCCCCACCCGGCCCCGGCCTGGGCCTTCGCCTGTGCGAAATGAAGATGCCCCTTGGAGGCGTGGCCATGCTGGGATGTGAGCAGCTGATGATCATTCCCAACGTCTCCCTGCCCCACTCTGTTCTGCAGCAGAAAGAGGTCCTTTGATGGACCCTTCCTTCAAGGCAGCTCCCTGCTTCCTGGCTCCCTTGGCTCAGAAATTAAATGAGGCTGGGCCTGCCTGAGCGCCGTAGTCGCCTCCCTCAGCGTGGAAGGACTGTGGCCGGAATGGAAGAGCATTAGAATCTTCACAGAGGGACAGTTACTGAGGGAACCAGATTAATGAGGTGTCATAACAACTTAGCCAGATCTGCGACTGACCTTTCTCATGGAGAACAGGCTTGATAAATGTAGTTCATTACCAAGTTCTGACATGAAAATAAGATCACACTCGGGGCTTCTCAGCAGGCTGATCAATATTTTATCTGCCAAAGCAGGCCTGGTCGGGGAGGCTCTCCACACATGTGCTGGTAGGAGCCCGAGGCCAGAGCCAGGCAGGTCCTGCTGCTTGGAAGGCACCCGGGCCAGCTGGACAGTGGCGGTGAGGCCAGGCAGGGCTCCCAGGCTCCTGACCTGAGAGGGCCTGGAGTGGGAATAGCCCTGAGCCGTGAACGAAAACCCAAGCCGTCTTTGCTCTTCTGTGGCTCTGTGAACACTGTTCGTGGTCACCATGTCCCAGGCCACAAAGACAGAAGAGCCGCACCTCTGCTCACTCAGACCCCGTCTCCTCCAGTGGAGAGCTCAGGCCTGGCTGCACACACAGGCTTGCGGTGTCCTCCCACATTTCCTTTGTGTCTTGACCCTGTGAGGGGACGAGGGCCGTGGGACCTCATCAGAGCAGAGGTCACACGGTCTCCTGACCGCGTGGCAGTGCTCGGCCCGGCTTTGTTGTTTTCAGCGGTGATGGTGTCAGGTAGCTGTAGCTACCGGACGAGGTCTGTTTGTCCCCAAGCCCCAGGTAAGGACGTTACAGGGGCCCCGCCCATATGAGACAGTCTTCCCTGGTCCCCCAGCTGTGACTGCTAGTTAGCTCACTCAGCAGTCCAGAGCCTGCAGTCCCTTAAGAGATGTGAGGTGCAGACACCGGTAGCACCCCACCCGGGCCCCACAATCTACCCCAGAGGTCACATGCAGCTCAGGTAGATAATTCCCCATATCCTTTCCTAGAGCCAACCTGTCTCAGGGGCCTGCATCGTATTTCTGGCCTCAAAAATGTGCTCAGGTCCTTCCATGAGGGGCTCAGGGGTGCTGGCTGGGGTCAGCCAATCCCCCCACACACACACACAGCAGCCCTCAACTGCTAGGGATGGAAGTGGGTACAAATAAATACCCCAGTTCCCTCCCCTCCCAGTGGCACAATTGCAAGCTGTGTTTTGGACACTTTCTGGGGTCCCCAGTGAGCCCTGGACGCAGTGGAGAGCGCTTGTGACGTAGCCTTTGTGGACTTCTCTCCCTTGCCCACCACACTTCCTGTACTCCCAGAACTTCCTGGGATTCATCTCCCCACAGGCTGCTTGTCCCCTGGATTCTCCTGTTAGGATATTCAGGG
Organism: Fukomys damarensis; assembly: GCF_012274545.1. Taxonomy (NCBI): domain Eukaryota; kingdom Metazoa; phylum Chordata; class Mammalia; order Rodentia; family Bathyergidae; genus Fukomys; species Fukomys damarensis. Next base: position 4,263,309 of record NW_022900921.1, on the reverse strand, counting down.
GAATCCAAGCCCAGGTCCTCAGAAAGGCAAAAGGAAAAGATCTCTGTATTTTGGTAACACAAAGGTTCCTTACGTAAAACCACCAACACACACAGGAAACTCTTAAGTGACTTTCCTAGCACATTAGTACAGTGTCACCTTGGTGCTCAACTGCTTTGAAACTTGGCAGATTTTGAATATCATCCCAGTACCTGTCCTTTGCTAGGTACTCAGCGTGCAAGGGAGCCTTGTCACCATCAGTTGCCTTGTGATTTGCTGGCCTTTCCAGCCACACTGATATGTTCAGTGCTTGTTGGTCTGGGTAATCAACACACCTCCCAGAACTAAGCCCTGAGGTACCACAGTCGAAACCTCTGTAGTACAAACCGTCGATCCTGCTCTGCCGAGGAGGGTCCCAGTGAGCCTTACTCAACACGAAGACTTCAGATTCTTATGAAGAATTATCTGCCTTCTCTCTGGAAAAGCCATGCTCCTCTGAATCTGTCAGTGTGGACGCTGATCTATAGTCCCAATCTCTGGCCCCAGGCTGGGCCAAAGAAGCCCCTGCAGTGAGCCCTGGGCACTGGTTCAGGGATCTGCTCCAAGGGTCTCCCATGTTGGTCACCAGGAAGGAGCACTGTGGTCCCTATGCCTCTGGTACCTCCCATCCGAGGACCCTCCTCCTGCACAAGCCAAGTGCACTGAAGCCAAGGCAGAGAGCGGACCCTGTCCTCACCCAGAGAGCCCAGCGCCGTCCTCCCAGACCCGGTCTCTCCCAATGGGGTCAAGGCACAGAGGGTCATGGAGCTGGGGTTTCCGGTGCAGACCAGGTGACCCAGTGTAGCCGCCTTTCCTTGTTCCACACGGCCCCCTACTGACGCCCTCCCACCACACTACGCTGCTTTCTTTTGTGGGTCCCATCCCTGCCCTTCCTTCTGGTCCTTCTCCTCCACCTGTGCCAGTTGTGCAGGTCCCATCCTGAACATCTGCCGTCATGGGCTTCCCTCACCCTGGCTCCTCGGCCCTCCCTCTGCAGGTGCCCATGATGCCCAGAACCAGAAGCTGCCTTCTGTCTTTAGCCTGCTGCCCGGTGGCTAGCACAGAGTGTCAGTAAATGCTAAGAACAGACGGAGGGGCCTAGCCCAGACCCTGGAGACTTGGGGCACCCACACCCGGCCCTCTGGTTGACTTCAAGACACGCGGCAGCTGCCAGCATGGGGAAGCTGGGAGCCTGCGAGGTCACAGTGAACCCTAAGGATGTGACAGGAGGGCAGGGCCTGAGGAAGTGGCCACAGGACCCATCCCCACCCCAGCAGGAATCGCATGATTTCCCTAGCCTGACTGTACTGGAGGCATTATCCGGCTGCAGACCCCTGGCCCAGGGCTGCAGGCTGCAAAGGGAGCTCTAGGCCCCACCAAGGCCTGTGCGGAAGGCCATACGGACCATGGAGGGTGAGGCATCGCTGCCCGCTGACCTCCCTGGCCGGACCTCCACACCCTGCTGTGTGGCACGTCCTCAGAGTTCCCATGGCTGACCACCATTTCCCAGGAGAGCGTCCTACTGACACCTCATCCACCGGCAACTACGCCAGCCCCCCAGCCTCTGTGTCCAGGGGTCCTCTGTGCTGGGCCACGTCGAGCCTCTGCCGGACTCCCCACCGCCGCTCACCCCACAGCCCCCTCACCACACCTGTGTCGCGTCCCTGCTTCCGGCCCATCTGCCAGGAGCACCCTTTCCGCCCTGAGGGATCAGACGCTAGACTTGGGCCAGACTATTCCTCTCCCAAAATCGAGCCTTTCCAGACCCAGGAGGAAGAAAAGGCCAGGGTCGGCTTTGCAGCAGGGTGAGACCCCGCCTTCAGTCCCGCGCAGCTGAGCGGACTGAGAACTGAGTGTGCCGACTGGCGGCCCAAACTCCCGAAATCGATCTCCTGCCAGGCAGAAGAGAAAGGCGAGCCCAGGGAGGGGACTGGAGCGAACCATGCTTGTCAGCGTGGGGACTCCCGGGGAGCGCACACATTGGACAGTATTGAATGCCGCCATTGATTTTTTTCTAGACAACCATGCAGGGGGAAATGGTAACAGGCATTTGTTTCTGACGGGAATCAATTGACCCCAAATTGGAAGAAAATCTAGAAATACAAACTGGCACAAAGGAAGGCATCTGGGCCACCCGGGCTTATCCAGTGAGAAGGGAGGGAGGGACAGAACCACTGGCCCCAGACCCGCCCGCCACCCTCTCCCACGGAGGAGCTCCTTGGTGTGTGGATTCTCTGTTTGTGGTGTCTCCATCTGTGGCTCTTTGGCTAATGTGGCTACAGCGACAGCGGCTAACATCTCATGAGCTCAGTGCCAGCCTTTGGTGACGCGATCTTAGTTCTTCTGTGTGACAGCCCAGCATGGCATGCTCTCTTGCCCCTGTTTCTCAGATGAAATCCCTAAGGCCTCTTGTCCCAGGTTCACACAACCTGAGTCCGTTTCCTCCAGTGCTGCTCTCTACAGATCTGACCTTCAGCGGTTCCCTGGTGCCTTAAACTGGCCTTCGAACGAAAGAGGCCCGGGCCCCAGACTGTCCATTCCCAGCGACCCATCAGCCTTCACCTGGCGTGGGCAGCGAGGACCCCGGCCCCCAGCCCCTGGGATCCACCACAGCCAGGCGCAGGCGGAGCCGAGCCGCTCTGTGACAGCCTCGGGCTCCCGCTGTGCCCTGTGAGGCGTTCAGACCGCTGGGTTGTCACCGGCAGGATGAACCGCGTCGTGTCACCGTGTGTTACAAGCCTCGAGTGCTCAGCACTGTGCAGCTCTGATGCCGCTCAGCAAGCACACGTGTGACAGAGGCCCGAGTAACGGGCTGTGTGCTCTGGGTTCAATTTCCTGGCGCTTCCCTTTGTTTCTTGTGTGCACGTGTTTGTGGAGAGTACTCCGGATCGGGGAGTGAACTTCATTACCTGAAACGGGCCTTATTAGTCCTGTAAACTGACACTCCCTAATCTGTGAGGCCAAGTATTCAAAAGCAGCCTGTAAGGCAGGATTAAGACAGAAACAAGCTATTACGACATGGAATCAGGGCCGGCTTTCCTAAAGCCACTGTGGGGCTCCCGTTGTAAATTCTGCCGAAAGAATTCTCGTTCTGCGTGGTAATCTCCGTGTGACTCACTTGTAGGTGCTTAATAAATACGTGTTGGATGGGTTAGCGGCAGGGGGACAGACAGGTCCCATCCACCTCCGTGGCACCGTTCACTATGCTGTGACCCTCTGTGACCCCTGTGGGTGAAATGGATGGTGGACTGAAGGGCGTCTCACTGTAGCACCCTCTTCTCTTCCAGGTAACAGGTGCACCATGGCCGGCTATGCCCGCCTCAAGAGCGTCCTTCTGGCACTGCAGACCCACAGGCAGCCACTCCTAGCGGGTTACCGCAGTCCAGACCCTGCCTCCCAGAAGCGCCTGCTGGTGGAGTCTCTGTTTAAGGACTTGGACGCGGATGGAAATGGGCACCTCAGCAGATCTGAGCTGGCTCAGGTGGGCACAGCCTTCAGGAAATATCAGCTGTGGGAAGAACTTAGCTTTCTATTTGTTGAAGAGACCTGAGAGGCTCATGGGAGGCCAGTCATTTGTAACTCTCTGTCCCAGCACACCAAGGAGGCCTTCTCCCTCCCTCCTGGGAATCACCCAGCTAGCATTCAGTATGTCAGAGAACATCCTGTAAACAGAATGATATCCGTTGTTTCTTCCCTTCAGCTACCTTCAGCCGCTGCTTACCAACAAGCTGTGGCATCCTGGCCGCCATCCGGCAAAACCCTCGCTGGTGGCTGGGCTGGAGACTGACATTTTAATCAAGAGACCAATCTTGTCCTCGAGTTCCTCAGTATGAAGGTCAAGGGGAGAGGCAGTGCTTAGTTTCCAGAAAACACCACTGGAGCTTTAACCTGGGGCCCCTGTGTCCTTTGCCCAGTGTCAGCACTGTGCTTTGGTACCCAAATATCAGCAAGCCAAACCCCAGCCTGGTTGCTTGCGGGAAGTCCAGTGTCTATCCCCAGAGGCACTGGTGTGGGTTAACTCTTGCGTTGAAAACTTTGGCTTGCCTCCGGCTGTGGGTTTGAATACAGCACCTGCATCCCTTGGTTCAGCTGCAAGGATAGTTAGCATCAGCAGCACAAAAAGCAAGAGCACAATGATAGCATTTCCTAGGGCTAAGGCCGCTTCCAGCTGCCTGGAGGGTCCTCACGGCAGAAAGACTGGCACAGGCTGGAGAGGCCTGCATTTCCGCTGCTGCTCTGTTTGTCTGCTGCTAAGGGCCTTGGGCCCTGGGGCCATACTGGCCAGGTGTAAAGTTGTGTAAGAAAGTGGCAGCAGCATCCCCAGGTCTTCTCCCAAGACGGTGCAAGTTCACCCAGAAGAAAGATAATTAGAATGAGGTCCCACCTTTGATGCCAGTGGAAGGAATTCTTAGTGCTAACGCAGTGACCTCTCCAGGAGATGGCCAGGTCACTTGGAAGGGCTGGGGGGAGCGTACTTTGGCCAGGCCCTTCGTCTATGGCCAATTAAGCACAGACCAGTTCTTTGTTATGTGGATTGTGGCTAAGAATGCAGAACTCAGACCGAACTAGCTGAGGTCAAGTGCTACCTACAGCTTCTATGAGCTGGTGAATCTTAGGCCTTTCCTGGCTGGGCCTTGGTTTCTCATCTGTAAACCCCACAGGGTCATTATGAGTATTAAGCAGCTAAGGTGTATAAAGTGCTTTCGGCAGTGCCTGGTACGTGGCTTGTTCTCAGATGATGGTCATATTATCGTTGTCATCACCCTCACCTTTGTCGTTATTCATTCCCCCGTAACTTTTCAGGCATCTGCCATAAGGTAGGGACTGCTGTTAGCCCACTTCATATTTTCAGATGAGGAAACTGAGGCTCTGAGAAACCAAACGACTTGCCTGAGCTGTCCTCAGGACTGGCTAGAACTCAGACAGACTGATAGAAGAAGGCTCCCGTGGTCCTAAGGACTGTGGAGACACCGGACACCTGCCAGCCCTGAGTAAGAGGCCACTGTCTGAAGTTCAAGAGTGCACACTCTTTCTTGCAGGGCCTCTGCTGCAGGCAGGCCCAAGCCTACCTCCAGGGGCCACAGTGGGAATCCCTCTGCTCACCCACACCTGAGCAGCCGTGCAAACCACCCATCCCATGAGGCCTGCTGCTCACAAACACCAGGGTGTACCCACTTCCATCAGTGCTAGGTCCCCAGCTCTAGCTAAGCCCCAAGGGCAAGCCCAGGACCCACAGGTGACCCCACTGCCCTGGGAAAGCCAAGCTCCTGTGAGTTCTGGCTCCCTGTGGGAGGGGCCGCCTGGTGGTCACCTGTACTACAGCTGCACAGAGGGCACCAAGGACAGGTGACACCGGCGTTCCCGACAGAGGCAGCCACACCCGCTTCACTCCTAAGTAGCTGCCAGCTCAAGAACCTTCTTGGATTCGTTTTTGGAACCTGGAAGAGACATGGCCCTAAGCCATTAACAAGCATGGTAATTGGACTGTGATTTCCTCTTTAAAATTTAATACATTTAAAGTCCATTTCATAAATCCACCAAGCAGAACCCAGCTAACGTGAGCCTTTCCTTGACACTGAATCAAAGGCAGCAGGGAAAAACTCATTGTCCTATGAAAAGTTAATCAATTTCCAATGCAGAAATAGACAAAGGGAGATTTCCATCTTCGAAAGATTGACCTCAGGTGTTATGGTTGATCTCCCTTTTATCAAACGCTCTCACTTGCTGGGTGAGGGGTGATTTTTTTTTAACATTATCACATTAAATTGCCTTAATATAGCAAGCCAACGTGGGAATGTTAAACAAAAGGAAAAAGCCTCTGCCCTTCTCTCCCTGCCAAAATAAAATAAAATCATTCCCTCTTTTTGGGGATTTTCTTCAGAGCGTCTTCCCGTCCAGACTTCTGCTTTCCAGCGCTCTGGCCTCCAGCCCAGCTGAGTGAGGTGAAATTTCCACCTCGTTTGCCCCTGACCATTGGCTGGCCATGCAGGGGAGGCCTCTGTGTCCCGCAGCCCAGACCCCCACCATGGAGGAACACCCGAGCGCGCACCGGAGCCCCTGTGGCTCAACCCCAAGAGTGCATTTTTGTGGCCCTGGCTGGATGGAGTGCAGCCGCCCTCTCTGGTGGTCACCAGGGCACGGGCAAGGCAAGTGGCAGATGCATCAGGGGAGTCTCAAGCACCAGCTCTGATCCGTGGGTTGGTGGAGGGCCTTGGTGCCCATGCTAAGGTTGAGTACTCTGCAGATTCCTACAATGAAGGGGCTTCTCTTTCTGTCCCCATCAGCATTACCAAGGGGTAGACCAGATGTTCTCGCAGGGTCTTCCCTTCTTACATGGCCTGATGGGGACAGTCCAGACCTGAAGTCTGATGCACCCTCTACCCCAACCACTGTGTGACCTTAAGGAAGTCACTTCCCTCTCTGAGCCTCAGTTTCCCTATCTAAAATGAATGGAGGAGACAATACAAACAAGGAGTTTCAGATGAACCCAGATGCCCAAGCTTCTCTTGGGTCCCCTCTCAACCTGCATCATTTGTAGCAATCCCCATGGCACTGAACTTATGTGGCTCCGGCCTTCTCCCCTCCTCACCCTGCAGCACGTGCTGAAGGAGCAGGACCTGGATGGGGACCTGCAGGGATGCTCGCCAGGTGACCTCCTCCGATTTGACGACTACAACAGTGACAGCTCCCTGACTCTACGCGAGTTCTACACAGCTTTCCGTAAGTCGAGCCACAGCGTGCGTGGGTGCTGGGGCGCAGGGGCTTGTTTCTGCCCAGGTCCCCATACCGCAGCAGGGTATGCAGCTGCGTCCCAGGTGGCTTTCTTTTCGTGACTAAAGCAGTTGAGCTTGTTTTGTGGCAAGCCTGAGCTGTAAGAAAAGTGCAAAAGAAGGGAAAGTATCACCGTATTCCTTTTGCATAAAGGTTTTTTCCACTTTTTGAGGGTCCCAGGACTATGGTGGCGGTGTAGCTGTGAGGGCCACTCTGTGTCCCCATGACTAGGACACATTTTAGGGCTCCTTTGTCCTCAGGCCACAGCTGGGCCCTCTGCTGGAGGTTTGGCCCAAGGAGAAGTAGCCCTAACCCAGGAACAGTGGAGAGAGAGGCTCCAAGCTGAAGAGAGCAGGGAGATCCCGGGAGACACTCAGAAGGCAGGTGCTTTTGAGAATATGGAGCAGGTCCTGAGTGGCCCCTGGTACTCTTGCCCAGATGACCAGGATGCCTCAAGGACCTTTGACTTTGCCCCAGTGTGATCCTCTGCGAGCCGGTGATATCATACCAGTAATGATAGGAGGTGTGAGAGCAGCATACCGAGGTTAGCAGCAAGGGAGGACTGGGCCCAGCACGGAGGCACAGGGCACATGTGTGGCCCAGATAGGTAAAGCCTCTTCAGACGAAGAGCAGGCCACGTGCTCGCTCCCGTGCCGTGCCCTTGAACATGACTGCATGCTCCTGGCCCTTCCTGCAGGCTGTGCCCAGGGAAGTGGGTATGACTGCCCACGGGGCACCGAGTACCCAGAACCACAGAATGCGCTGTCCGCCCTCAGCCCCAGCCCTTCGCTGGAGTCTCATTTCTCAGAATGGTATTCCTGTTTCATTCATGAGTGCCATGTCTCTGAGCTGCTGTTGTTCCGGTCACGAAGACTTTGTTAGCAGTTGTCGGGTTCTGATGTCAAGACAGGCTGTTGTGGCACATAGCAGGGGTCCTTGGATGACGTGAGGGAGATTCGTTCCAGTGGGAAGGGCTCCTGTACTCGATGGGGGTGCGTGGAGACCTTCCCAGTTCAGAGCGCCGGCGGCACCGAATGCCAGTGACAGGGCTTTGCTTGATATACAGTGGTTATGTGTGGTCTTCAGCCTCCTCCTCCCTGCCCACTAGTAAGCTCCCATCTGGTTATACTCATTCATACAAAGACTTACCAGGATAGCCAGGAGCTTATTCCTGTAAATAAATCTCTAAAGTTTAGAGTGCTTAGAAGTATCAGCAGCTCCATAGACCCGGCTCAGGAGAGCTGACTACTCACTTACCAGGAATTTTGCAAGAAAACACATAGTTTTAAATTGTGGTAGGAGTTTTTACACCACAGAAAGCTATAGCACACAAATGCCATCCAAAGAGTTGGGGGGGTGCTTTTTCTTTCTCCAGAGATGGAGTTGTGAAGCCCTGACTTGGCTATCTCTAGAGACAGACCCACCCTCCTGTCTGCTGCGTCTGCTCCCTGCACTGCTCTCCCTGTGCACCTCCCCAAACTGAGATTCCTGGATGACTCTAATCCCATAGAACACAGACCAGAGCAGAGTGGTAAGGGCAGACTACACCCGTGCAGCCCTCCAAGTCAGAAAAACAGTGGCACATTTTCTGGGGATGGCTCTAAAATGTTCTCAGAAATGCTTTCCAGGTTCAGCCTCTCTGCAAAAGGAGTGATGAGGGAAATCAGTGCCTATTAAGAGCCAGTGTCCTGGACTGGACTTGAGGAATTTAGGGGATGTCCCAGGCATCACTCCTCATGTGTCCCATGACAGCATCCATAAGCAGAGCCTGGCAGTGGGCACAGCCCTTGTACCTAGGCCTGTAGCAGCAGCCTCTACTCAAGGGCTTGATTCCCACTAACAAACCTTGGACAACCCAGCAAGCTCTTAGCTTAACTCTCAAAGAAATAAAAATAACCCTACTGTCTCAGATGAAAGGCAAGGCCCTGGGCCCTCTAATGAAGGCCATCGCAAACAGGAACTACCCTAGAAGAGGGGGTGCATCAACACCTCACCCCCAGCCCTATGTCTTATGTGGGGTGATAGGATCTGCTGCCTTTATTCCTGGATTATTATTTGAAAAATCTTTATAAACATCATTTTTAAAGCAGATTAGATGCTGCTGTCACCATGGACTTGTTTTGAACCAGGCAGTGAAACCATTCATCACAGACCAACCCAAATAATAGATATGCAATAAAATGTAAACTCACAGCCATTAAAGAAGCCACAAAATGAGTTAACCCAGCTATAAAGGCTTGACATGAGCCCCTCGGAACATCGAGGGATCAATGGGTTTTCAAACTCACAGGCACTGTAAATTCCCAGAGCTGTAGGAAAAGATTTATGATTCATTGAATTTTAAATAGGTAATTGAAATGAAACATATAGATACAACTTATTACCCGGCGATTGATGTGCATTAAAGAAATCTCACCTAAAACCCCGAAAGTTATATGTCACACATCTCAGCCACAACATTTTAGATTTGATTTTAAAAACAGGAACTGATTGGCTGGTAGTGGTTGGGACTTTGAAATTTTGTTTTCTGGTCTCTGTTTTTGCCAATATCCTTGGAAACAAAGGTTGAAGTCTGGGGTGGTGACTCCAGCCCTATATCCTTGGGAAGCAAGTTTGGCTGCTCTGCTAAAGGCTGATGGGTGTGTTTTCCCTACAGACATGACTTGTATTGGTCCCTTTTTGAGCCTCGGGATGCACGGCTTCCCTTGTAGCTGGCCTGGCCTTTGCTGAGCCAGTGTTTGCCGTCAACTGCAGCTGCGGTCAAGGCCAGGAAGCTGAGGCTGGTGCTGTCTGTGCTTGGCTGAGCTGGTTCGCAGTGGGGCTGTGCCTCCTTCTGGGCTCTGACTGACAGGTGGCCCCTGCAGGAAAAGGGCTGGAAGGCAGGTGCCTTAGGGAGAGTCACAGTTCCATCGCTTTTGACTGTCAGGTAGAGCTAAGAGTACCGATTGCCAGGCTCCACACCGTGGACAGGAATAAAATACGAGGGTGGCCGCCCTGCTCTTCCGTCTATCACCTGAACACACTTTGGGCTTCCCAGACCAAAGGCCACTCTAGAGACTAAAGGCCTGGTGCCGTTTCAGCCTGTGCACCGCCCTGCCTGCCCTGCCTCCCTAACAAGGAACAGCGCCTCCTGTCCCTGCCATGGTGGAGACACCCACTCCAGTGTCACTGCCGAGCAAGATGAGCAGCTCTCCTGCCTGCGCACGGCAGTCAGTCTAAAAGTCGCCGGCCTCCGTGGCTTCTCCCTTATGTGAGCTTTTGCGCCGCTTTGTACGCTCAGGTTGGGATCATGGGGAAAAAATGTTGCTTAAATGAGGATTTTTTCCTCTCTTTAAATTCATTAGAAGTTTTCTTTTCTGCTTTTTTGGAAAAGAAGCCTGTCCTTTTAATTAATCCTAGGAGGGCAACCCCAGCGCAGGTGCCAGCTGCAGGGAAAGGTTTGGGCCCCCGGCAGCACGGGATAAAGGGCTTTTCAGGGTAACGCTGTAGCTCTGGCGCAGGGCACTGTGAGGCTGGGAGCCGGGCACCCTCCCTCACCTTTGCCACCCACAAGCTCCAGGCAAGCAGAATGGAAAACACTGTTCTAATCTGATTATTGCCCTGCTTCTGTAGCCAAGGCAACTCTGAATCAGACAGACTGCGCACCTACAAATGTTTTCTCGCCATTGTGGCTGCACAGTGGTGCAACTTCCCCACCCTCCTTCTCTTCCCCCCTCCAAAATGGAGAGTCCCCGGCCCTGTCCCAGACATCCCCGAGCTCTGTGACAGTCGGTCCTCAGCCCCACCTGTGCTGAGCGTGTTGTCAAATAAAATCCTGTCTCACGAAACCATTCAGCTCCTCACCGCAGGGTGAGTGCATGGAGTTCAGGTGGCAGGGACGTTGTTCTGTCCCATCCACTGGGTCCTGAGTGTTGGGTAGTGAGGAACGCGATCTTGGATAGTTTGGGGTTTATCCAAACTTTGCTCTGGGTTTCTTTGGAGAGGACCGAGGTCGGGAGCATTGGTGCCAGTGACTCCTCTAACCCGAGGGAGAATCCAGCTACTGCGGGCAGGACTCGCTACTGAAGTGGCCAAAAATCTGATTCGCTGCTCTGGGCACAAGGCAGTTCCAGTTGGAGGGACCCAAGGAGGACCTGAGGCCATGCTGAGTGACTGTGTTTGTCAGTGTTACTACAGTGGATAACCGCTCTTCACTGCTCCAGTGCTATGAAGAGACAGGGAACATGTAATACGCGTCTGCTCTAAATATTGCGTCCACCTTTACAGAGGAGGAAACTGAAACTCAGAGGAGTTAAGCAGGCAGTCCCAGGCCACCCAGACAGCTGGTAGCAGAATGGGGATCGAACACTGGTGTGAGAACCTTCACGTGCCCTTAAAGATGCTTTGTAGCTCTCTGCATTCTCCAGTGAGGGGTCTCCCTGTCCCCACACTGATTTCCCTAACCCTCAAGCCTCAGCCCCATGGTCCCCTCCCCGAAGAAGTCTCCCTCAACTTTTCTGCCCTCTGCTGAGCCCCCACCCTCCCTCCATAAGACGGCCCTGAATTTACGCTGTAACCAGCCTGGGGCCCGGCTGTTACCAAAGTGGACCCAGAGTGTGGGTCTGGGTTCGATGCCTTGTTTGTCTGTATCCTCACCTTCGGGCTTTGGGCCAATCTTGATGAGTTGAGCCAGCCGTGCCGTAGACACAACCACCAGTAGGGGGCAGTGCAATGGTTTGTGAGGTGACTAGCAGAGCTCCTGTGTACCCTGAGTGTTGAGTACACCTCGGCCAGGCCAGTGATGGGGCAGGGAGGGTGACGATGGGACTTCCCAGTGGGTCCCCCAGGCCACCTCATGGGCCGTGCCGTCGCTGTCCATCCCCCTTCAGGCCATGGCTGTGTGAGGGCAGGCACTGTCTTGCCCAGCCCAAGATGGGCACCCAGGGAGGCTGCCATGGAGAAGTGTGCTGGTGATCTGGGGTGCAAATTTGATGTGGCTATGACCAGGATCTCCAAGGGCCTCTGTGTCTTGGGGCGAGGGAGCCGATGCCCACCGCTGGGCATCCGGAGGGGAGATCAGCCAGGTTGGCACAGGGCCAGCAGCCCAGATGTCCTCAGGCGCCGATGCAGGCCTAAGGGTTGAGCTAATGGCCTCATATTAACGGAGACTAAATCTGCTCATCCCAGAGAGCCCCTGCTCTGCTTCTGGGGCCATTAACTGGCCTCACCCTCCTCGGGACGTTAGGTGTTAGGCCACCTGATTGCTGCTTCTTTGCTTCTTACCCAAACGCTGCCCAGGCGGAGTACAGGCTCCTGCTTAGTGCAGTCCCTCAGCCCTGCCGTGCCTTGGGCCCCATCCTCAAGGAGACACAGCCCCCCTGGCTCCCCCCCCTCCTCCCACATCTTCTTCCCTCCCTCATACTTGGAAGTTTCAAACCTCTGTCCTATCTCCAGTGGTGTGCTACTCACAGCTGCACGGTGAGGCCCAGCACTTCCTACCCATTGTCTAGAGCCCAGTCTTCAAGCATTTTCCATTTTTAAAGATCCCAGCTGGAAACTGTCAATGGCCTCAGTGCAGAGCAATTGAATAGTAGAAAATGAACTAATTACAGGTTGTTATTGAAAACCTATTATACGCAAATTGCAAAGAAAACTCATTAAAATATGATGTTGTGGTGATTTTTCTTAGCGCCCTCCTCTCAGACGGAGAGGCAGGGTGGGGTGACCGGCCACCGTGCCTGTGGCTGCTTCTGGCTGCACGGTGGTCTCATGGTGGTGGTCACAGGGCCCAGGTGCTCAATGTGCAGAGAAAAAACTCAAAATTCTGCTTGGAACGGAGGAGCTCTCTGAATGTTAGTAAATACCTAAAAATCGCTCCAGAGGAAACAAAGAATTTCATTACAAAGATACAAAATAAGAACGATGGAAACATCAGCTTTTTAACCACCATTCATAGTTAATCTCAGTGTTTTGCAAAGCTTCTGGAAGACTTCAACATACATTTACAAGCGGTGCTAATTTCCAGTCTTGCTGCCCTGAACTGGGGGATTGGGAAGGCCAGGCATGTGAGTAGCTGAACCATCCAAAGTCTGCTTCTCTGAGGGTCCTCATGAGGCCGAGGCTGCTTCCTAGGCTCCGGGGGGCTCAGAAAGCTCAGCATCCCAGCCAGCCTACTGCACTGACTGCCAGCAGCTCCCTCACTCAGTCCGGGCAGCTGTGGTGCCCCGTGGTGACCTGGTGTTCTGAGGTGTGGCCAAGGCCCCGCATGGCATCTCACAAAGGCACACTCCCGGAGGCTGCGTTGGCCCTGCGTTGGCCCAGCAAAGGTCCTGACAGCAGCCTCTTGTCCTCTGCATTGCTGCTCTCTCCTTCCTGGTCAGCATCTGTTCTCGGGCTCTGGAGGCCCCAGCTGGTGTGGGATGTCCAGAGGTCAGGGAGCTGTGGAAATGTATGAAGAGCTCCACTCACAGGGCGCACAGGGGCTGGCTGGGTGAGCAGCCTGTGGGCCACACTGGGAACTGGGGACCCTCGAGTCCCAACAGTAGGTGGCACCCTGGTAGAAGCTGGTTAAAGAGCCACACCCTGAGGGTAGAAAGCCCTAGATAGACAGAAAGAAGGATTGTTTGCCCAAGCACCTACAAGCTACCTACAGCAGGAGAGGGGGAGTTAGAAGGCCCAGGGCATGGGCTGCTGTGCCATCTTGAATTTCCCAGGCATGGGCATCCCCTACTGGCTTGCTGGCCCTTCCCTCATCATGGCCCGAGCTGAGCAGCTCTCCAACCCCAGAGGCCACGGTGCCTCCCCCTGGTCCGGAGCCTTGCCCATGACCCTTGCCCTGGCTGAGGGTTGAGACAAGGAGAATAGTAGGTGGTTGATACAAAGACAGAGGCCACAGGACTAGAGATGGCAGCAGAAGCGACAGAGCAGGAAGCAAAGGGGGTAAAGGAGAAGCAAGGACTGCCTCTGAGGTCAGGCAAGGTTGGTACTGCCCTGGGCATTTGTACGAGCCGGAGACAAGGCCAGAGAGCACAGCAGAGAAGCCTGGAGCTTCCCGTGTCTGGATATCCAGCTGCTACACAGGAGGTGCTTGCTGAAAGGTTTGAGCACCATGGTGGCCTTTTCTTTTACTGTAACGAGGAAGAGTTCCCAGTGGTTGCGATGGTTCCTGAGGAAGGAAGAACAATCTAGGTCAGCCTGTTCCCCACGCTTGGCCCTAGGCGGGTGGGGAGCCCACCGTGACTCCACCTAGCACGGCTAGCAGAGGGGTGCAGTATAAACGGCAGTCACCCCTCGGCCTGGCCGGCTTCCCTCATGTTCCTACTCACTCACTACAGTCCTTAGGACGCCCCTCTTCCTCACACCTGACTACCTGACCTCCCACTGCCCTTCTCCTTAGCTCCTTGTATAGCAGAGCATCTGGCAGGTCCTTACCAAATGCCCTCCCGGGGCTCCCTGGGCACTGTCAGGGGGCCCAAGGCCGGGAGGAAGAGTGGACTTAGAGTGAACTCTAACAATGAGTCTGGACTCCGATCACCTCCACCTTCCCTGTCCGAAGGGCCGCTGTGGTCAGACGGTCATGGTGCTGGTGGGAGGTGGTCTTTGTGGCTGTTTGTGCTGTTGAGGAGCAGTAAGCAGGGGCCATCGCAAGTACAGCATGAGAGCGAGCCAGAGGGGGCTCCCCTTGCCGGAGGAGCGGAAGTTCTGACTGCAGAAGAAGCTGCACCTATCAGTGGCCAGGTGCTGTGAGCCCTGAGTTCCATTTATCTCAGCCAGGCTGGGGCAGAAGCTTCACGGATGAAAACTGGTGTCATCTTTGGACCCACGGGATCTTGGCTGTGACGGGGACCAGGATACAGTCATAGGTAGCTTGTTGGACCACAGTGGGCTTAGCAGAGACACCAGCAGGAAAAGTTTTGCTCTCCTCCGCCCTGACTTCCTGAAGATCCACTTTCTCCTGCTGTGGGCCAGGAGGATGGGGAGCTGAAGCCACGGGCCCATCAGCCACCACAACGAAGGGCTATGACTCTGGGAGCTGCACACCCACGCATGCTGCCGAGGACAAGGCTGTGCATTAGCACCACTGTCTGGTCCCAAAGTACCTGGGGCCCAGGTGCTTTCAGGCATGTGTGACCTGGATCCCTTTCAGATGACACCGCAAGAGGACTGGGATTGTTGTCCAGTGGCTCCATGGGCAGTTGACAGAGCTTCCTGGTGACACTCGGGGCTTCCAGCTCTACAGGGAGGCTGCGCCCCAAGGCGCAGGTGTGTTCAGAGCAGGTGTCCCACACTCCCCTTGGAGGATGCTTTTCACTGAAACCCAGAGCCTGCCCAGTGTCAACCCTTCACTTCTGCTGACCCCTCTCTGTGTGCCCTGTCCAGACCTCTGCTGGTCCCACCTTCAAAATTCACCTCTGCCATGGGGCTTGCACTGTGCCGGTGCTGCACCAGGTTCAGAGTCAGGGAACTGGTAGCTCAGCAGCATCCCTGCCCGCCAGGTAGATCCAGCACACCTTGCCACCAGGTCCCTTCCTGGCAGGCTCCGTGGTGAAGGTTGCTGGCCATCAGAGGAGTGTGCAGGAAGTGTAGGGCAAGATGAGTAATTTAAGGATTTGAAGGCTAGTGGCTTTTCAGGCCACCACACAGAACTGGGTAGGAGCTGGGCCTAAAAGGAGTAGAAGCCAAATGATTCAGCACTGAGAAAACCCAGTGCTGGCAAGGGCCCGCACTAGCCGAGACAACTGTGGGCGCTGAGCTCTCTCCCCACAGGAGACCGTGGTCCACGCCTCTCCTGTGTCACACCCCCAACCTGGGAGCAGAGAAAGCAGAAGTGAGGCCAGGCTGGGGCGAGCGCAGAAGCCCTGTCCTGCGAATAGTAGGCGATCCTCGGGGACAAGACTATCCCAGTAGAGCTGGGACCTCAGGCTTCAGGGCAAGCGGGACCTGGGGACGTCACCAACAGTGGGGCAGCTGTGAGGATGGTGAAGAGCAGGAGAAGAGGAGCAGTGATGGCTGCACCTTAAAGGCGGCCTGTGCAGTAACCCTTTGTCTTCTACTTAAGCACACCTGTTGGCCCGATATGCGGCCTGGCTCTTTGCGTCCTGCATAGTTCCAAGTTCTGTTCACTTGTCCTGGGTTCCATCTTGCCAGACTCTCTGAGCACTGAGTCTCCACCTCCCTTTGCTTTCAGCCCTGGGTGTGCACCTTCCGAGCCCCAAGGCAGGGAGGTTTTAAAGTCCCTTGAGCAGCCTTGTAGGGAGCTCAGCCTCTGCGGCCAGCCGAGCAGGCACAGCAATAATTGGAGAGGAATGCCAGCGTGCCTCCTCTCCCAGTGTTTTCCTTGCATGCTCTGAATTTACTATGAGAGTATGGGCCGAGCAGGGCCCTTGGTCCCCTGAAGGCAGCTCTCCACCCTTCAAAGGCTGATTGACCCCTTTGGAATATTCGTGGTCACAACCTTCACAGCCTCCCTGCCTCCCGGCTGGCCAGCGCTGCCTGGGAAGAGTTTGAAAGCATCACACGCAGCGGGGAAGCAGAGTCAGCATGAGGAGGAAGGAGAACTCAGAGAAGCTGGGGTCCGCTGGTGGACAAGGGAGGAGTTGTCATTATCCTTTTCTGCAGCTGAGGCCCAGAGGCACGTTGCACTTGACCAGCTCACCTGTGCTTAGACACAGAGAGCTACAGGGCAGGGCATGAATCGGGGAGTCCGGCTCCGAGGCCAAGGCTCTCACCTGCTAAATTACACTACCTCTAGGCCACCGGGGCCCCCTGGTGCCTCATCTCTGGCAGACGTGGTCTTGCGAGTACCAGGGGCTGGGGAGAGGATCCACCCAGAGAGGAGTGGAGAAGGGAGTGCAACGCTGTCCATCAGCACCACCCACATCCGGGGCCAGCGGAAGCATTAGCTTCTAGACTTGTTTCTGTCCAGGAGATTCTGGGAAGGGCTAGAATGAGGCTTCACCTGTGGGCTCTGAGTAGTCAGAGAGCCAGGGGCTGGGCAGGTTCACAGAATTCACAGGGAGGAAGCAAGGAACAAGAGACTGGACAGTCGCTTGCTGTGATGTTTGTTAAGCCAGGAACCTTTATTGATAGCCAGTTTAGCATAACCACATTTATAACAATTCTTATGAGAAGGATACCAGAGATTCCCCATTACAAGAAAGGAAACCAAGTCCAGAAGAATGAAGTCACTTGTTGTATGGCCTGCTCTTTGTCACTGTGACCAAAATACTCTTACAGGAAGAAAGGTTTGCATTGGCTCACAGTTTCCAGCCTTTCAGTCCATCTTCAGTGGGCTCCAAGGCAGAAAAATCATGGCAAGAAGCTGCTGTCACAGCAATCAGGAAGCAGTGAGAAGAAGGAAAAGCCAGGCTTTTCCGGTGGGGACCAGGTAGAGTTCCCAAAGTCACACCCTTTGACCTGCTTCCTCCAACTAGGCCCATTCAGCTATGAACTTTTCATCCACTGATGAGGTCAGTACCCTCACAGCACAGTCGTCGCTCTTGACATCTCTCCTCAGTCACGTTGATGGTCGGCAGTGACGATTACCCTTGCCTGTGATCACCCCACTGGACCCCAGCAGACCAAGGATTTGGTGGCCCCAGAGCCCCATCCAAGTGCCACTCATGAGTACAACCCCTGGCTAGAGGACAGATATGGGCACTCTCTGCTCCTGACGTCCTGAGGCGTCCAATATCATGGAAACAGAGCAGTTTCACTTTCTCGGTCAGGAGTGATGGAAGTGCGGGAGACCTGGGCGTGCTGACAGTTTCGATACGCAGTGTGAGGTGGGATGAGATCGGTATGTGTGCGTGGAGAACATCATCCGGGACTGAGCCTGAAGAAGGTCCAGCGGGAAGTGCTCCAGAGCACCGGGGCTGGGAGGGGACCCCCAGAAGAGAAAAAGAATGCGCTAGAGAGACGAGCGGAAAATCGGTCAGTGCTGGGTCCTGGGACTCGAGAACATGTACGTAGGAAAGTGGCTGGCTGTGCCCATTGGAAGGTCGCTTAAGGGCCAGACGGGGAAGAGAGAAGGATACTAGTAGTTTGGAAGTGTTCAGTCACCGTAAAGAGAAGTGTACGTGGGGGCCTCGGGAAGGAAGTCTGCCTAGGGAAAGGAGGCCTAGACAGAGTGGAAAGAGAAAGAGTCAGAGAGAAACTCTTCGGAGCCTTTTCTGGGATGAAGAACAAAAACCACTATGGCGGTAGCTAGCGGGTAGTGGGCCCAAGAGCTCTTCTCTTTAAACGTGCAGGAGTCACATCGCGGTGATGGGAAGAATCGAGCAGAAAGGGGGAACCGAGGCTGTGGAGGGGAGAGGGATGGGGTAGAGTGATTTCCCCGAGTGGGTGAGGGGAGATGGGATCCAGTGCCGGGGGAGGGGTGCCCCAGACCTGTGGCTGCTGGAGCCTCAGCACAGAGAGAACCGAGCATGGGAGGACACAGAAGTGTGTGGACGGGTGGCAGGATGTGTGCAGACAGCGATTTTCTCGGTGAATCGGGAAGCAGAGTTCGCGCAAGGATTGGAAGGAGACGGGAGGCTTGAGAAGTGTGGGCTTGAAACGTTTGCCCCGAGTGGAGACGGGCGGAGATCGGTGGCAGTGAAATCCGCAGGGACGCCCGGCCACGCTACCCCGCGCGAGTGTCAGCACAGAGTGCACAGACAGATTCCGCAAGGGCTGGGAGTCAGCCAGCGTGAGGAAAGGACACGAGTGTGTGTGCTTTACATTCTGTGAAATACAAGCCGAGTAAGAAGAAAGTAACATCACGAAGAGTGACATCATCCATCGAACGTCTGTGGGTTGTGAGTCTCAGTGGGATTGAACCGGTGGAGTCTGAATACCAGAGGGAATAAAGCAGAGGAGGTGGGAGGGCTGAAGATAAGGTTTTCCGGGCCACCGTACAAGGTCTAGACTCCAGGACTTGGTCGTGGGAATGACAACCTATAAGGCACAGAGTTGGCAGGGAAAGCAACATAGATGTTCAAGTTGCCCGGTATTAACACAGAAGGACAATTGAGAAGCTGTGGTTCCACACAGGAGACAATCATCATGGGGGGCAGAGCAGTAGATGACTGCAGCGTGCACAGATGTGTCCGTCTCTCCCGAGCGCAGGTGCCCTGAGAGGGAGTCTTCTTTTCGTCTTCCCTGAAGTATGAGAATGTCCGTAAACATCTCGGACCGAGCGTGTCCTCCACAGTTGGCCTTTGGAACTGCACAGGCGTGAGATTTGGTCCCTGCCCCCAAGAAATTCACTCTCTCCTGTGGGACGGTGAGACGCACTCGGAGACCAGGCAAAATGTCTGGGATGATGACCGAAGCCCCACGAATGTGTGGTAGAACTCATCTAATCGGAGTGAGCAGAGAGCTGCACCCAGCGAGGCTGGTGGCATTCCCAGCACAGACGGGAGCAGGGAAGGAGGCCCAGGCAGAGGGAACAAGCTGCACAAAAGTGCAGTCGTGAAGGACCCAGGCCGCCCAACAGGGCCAGGCTGCACCTGTGTCGTGGACAAGCGAGAAGCAGAAAAGCAAACCAGAAGAGAAGGGCTTGCGCTAACCAGGCAACCGAATGCAGGGAGCCAGTGCATAGGGAGCAGAGAGGGAAGATAGCGTAGATTTGGGGCCCAGCGAGCACTTGTGCACAGGCCTTGGCCAGGACACAGTCATGGGCCACACTCGACTACTTGGGTGGGTGAGAGAGAATCAGTCTAGCTGTGGCCCCGGAAGGGACAGGGTCAGCTTTAAGTGGACAGATAGTGTCCTCGGCCACTGGCTGCAGATCCCGATCCTGGAGTGTGGGCTCGTGGGATGACCCAAGGGAGCAGGCGGACCGCGATGTGATCGTGGCCAGGTAGACAAGGGCTGACGGGAGATGCCCCCACCCCCGGGCAGGCTGAGGGCTGAGAACTGGGCACACAGAGCCCTACGCCTGGCCGGAAGAGTCGGAGCAGAAATGGGTACCACTGGCTGGGTAGGATCAGGGAAGGGAAATAGTAAAAGGTCACTCCCAGGGTCCCCAACTGGGAAAGGCGGCCACCCACTTTTGGTCTCACCCACAGGGCCACCAGAAGGCAAGGGCACTTGGAGAAGGCGAAGTGGCTGGTGGGGCCCCTGGTCGGTCTTCCCCAGTGCGCAGCTGGCCTAGAGCTGGGGAATAAAGGACCTACTTTAATTTTCTTCCCAGGCCGCCGTATGACAAAGGAGAAATATCACCCAACATTATTATCTCAGAAAATACTCTCTGGAACCATAAAAAGGGAAATACAGTGAGGCCAGACCACGGAGGCTGCCCCTAAATCAGGAGCTTCTAAATTACCGCCGTGGTGCTCTCTAATTCCTCAGGATGAAAACATTAAAGATGACAATGCCCCTTTAAATCAAACACCCAAGAGTCGCTGGAAAGAGTCAGTGGGTTTTTTTTTCCCGCCCTGTGCAGATTTTTTTGTCTCTTTTCACCTTGTAATGAAATATAAATCATAACTTGTGGGGGCAGGCTCTACCAAGCAAGCTGTGAACACGGGTTTTCTGAAAATGAAGGTGTTTTGTTAATGGGAATCATCTCATCTCGGGAACGTGAGGGTTTCATGAGATGAGTCTGCTACTTAACTTCACACTCTTTCTGTTTTATTCACAGGCTGGCCCTGAGCTGGCTTTGACACCACGGGGATAAATCTGATCCCCGCCAGGGAGCTGGGGCTGCCTCGGGCCCTTCTGCAGCAGGCTAAGGTCTTGGGCATTGCGGAGGCAGGTTCCGAACACCCAAGCACTGGTCCTCAGGGTGGTGTATTTCTATGAGGACAGCACAGAGCGGGGCTGGGGCCTGGAGGGCAGCTGTGGTCTGAGCCCCTGGGCCACAGCAGAAGTAACCTGCATGGCACAGCCAGCTTGTTTCCGGTGTCCAGGGAAAGGGACTAAGACAAGGAGAGAATTGAAGAATTGACCCTGTTGGGTCAGCAGCCAGGCAGCTGGACCCCGGGACC
Source organism: Fukomys damarensis (assembly GCF_012274545.1). Lineage (NCBI taxonomy): Eukaryota > Metazoa > Chordata > Mammalia > Rodentia > Bathyergidae > Fukomys > Fukomys damarensis. Next base: position 4,242,568 of record NW_022900921.1, on the reverse strand, counting down.
CTGTCCAGTCTCCTCTCTCCGCCCGCCCTTACCCCAGCGCCTGGGCCTGGCTGCAGAGCTGAGGCCCATTGAGGCCCAGTCTGTGGAGTTGGATGGCCAGTTAGCCAAGGTGAGGAAGTGCAAGAATCTTCAGATTTTCGAGAAGGATTCAAGGCTTGGGTATAAAATTGGAGGGCCTTAGCCTAACTCCTGGCTCTTCCCTCTGGGGCTTCGCCGTTTGCCTGTCAGCCTCCCCTCAGGGTACAGATGAGGACGTGGCGGCCTATGGGGTCAACAGCCTGGGTCTGTCCCATCTGAGCACTGCCCTCGAGATGCGTTCACCACCCCGTTGTCACTTGGTCGCCTCTGCTCCACCCCTTTCCCTGCTCGCCCCTCACACTTTCTCCGCAGAGGGCCAAGAGGAAAAGATGTTAGGCCTTGCACGTTACGGGGTCTCTGGGACAGCGCGGAGCCAATGAGTGCGGCTGTGTTCCTGTAGCCCTGGCTGCGGCCTGCCCAAGGTACCGGTGTTCCTCTCCCCCAGGCCCCCTTCCAAGCCTCCAGGCCTCCAGCATCCTGGTCTTCTGCAGCCCCCAGACGTCCCCTTGGCCACCACTTACTGTTTGGGTCACTAAGCTCCCCGTCCCTCCCGCCAGCCCACCTCTCCTCTGCATCTGTCCCGCAGGGCTACATCTGTGACCAGGCAGTTTCCGAGTGGGCACTTGAGTCTTAGCAAAGCTGTGTGTCTGTCAGGGGAGGCTCTGGAGATGGATGGGGATGTGAGCCCCGGGGGAAGCTTCTGGGCTGGGCGGCACGGCTGCCTCGGATACCCGCCACCGTGGCTTTGCTAGGCCCGCTCCGCTGCCACCCCACAGGCCATCCGGCAGGTCCCCTTGAAGAGAGCCACAGTGAAGGAGTAGCTGGTGGCTGAGTGTCCTCCTGTCCCTTCTCCATATGTTCTGCTGGCTGCTGAGCTGAGGGCCAGGATTCTCAGGGCCTTCTGGAGTCCTCCCTCCCTTGTAGTCCCCATGACTCCTGCTCTGCCCCAACACCGCAGAGACCTAAACATGGTCCTGAGAGCCAGACTCTGAGGGCTTCAGGTATCAGTCAAGATCCACAGGCCCTGCGGAACCTTTTCCATGGAAGTTGCCCAGAGGAACTCCTGCCCAGGGCCGAGAAGCAGGGTACAGGGGTGCTGCCCTGACGGGAAAGCAGGCTGGAGGCCGGTCTGTCTCCCACACAGAGGAGCCCCCCCACACACACACACTGTAGCTCCATCTCCCCAGGTGCCCACACCAGCAGCAGAGGTGAGGCTGCCTCTGCTGATTGCTGCAGCTCTGTGCATTGTGTGCACTGGGAACAGCCAGTCCCACCTGCTGCCCACCCAGCGCACACAGAGGTAACGCTTTGTCTTGTTCATTCCCTCCCCATGTCCTGGTCCTGGGCTGTGCTATCTGATAATTAATCAGTGGCTGCCTTTGCAAAGGGGTGCTCTGGGCCAGGAGGACAGGGTCCCTCCCAGGGGTGCACCTGCATGGCCACCTAACAGACTGCCCGCCGAGGGCTTGTTCTGCAGCCTCATCTTGCGCCTGGACCTCTGTGGGCGACAGAGGTGTCCTTGTCCTCTCACGCACAGCCGCTGCTCCCAGCATACATGGGAAGGCCCTGGAATTTATTTCACCCATTTAAATACAAATGCAATTGAGACACAATTCTTTTTGTTTCCGAGTCCATTGCACCATTTCTTTTTCTCATCAAGTGAATCGACAGCCCAAGACAGTCAAAATAAATAACTGTGCCGGGTGAAATAAATTCCCTGCCCACTTCGGGCACAGCGCAGCGGTCACTGGTGCGGGACGACATGTGCCAAGGGAATAGCAGGAAAGGCGGGAGGGCTTCCTGGAGGAAGGTGGCCTGGGCTGAGCCTTGTGGAATGAAGATAGGGTGTGTTTGGTCAGCCAGAGAGGAGGAAAGGGCTCTGCGTCCAGGTGAGAGGGAGGAGTGGAGGAAAGGGGAGCTTCAGCAAAGACTCAGTGCAACAGCGTACGTTCACTCAGCCCTAAAACCTGGGCACTGGTTTCTGGGACCTCATCTCGGGCCTCAGGCCCCAGGCCTTGTGACTTTCAAGGTCTCTGCTATTGTCATAGCTCCTGGGCCTGGCAGGCAGGCCCCTGAGCTGCCCTCTCTCCTGAGATTTATGGTGCCAAAGAACACCATGCAGCACAGGGAGTCTTGGTGTCAGAGGGCCTCGGGCAGCCCTGAGCCTGAGCTGCAGGGACAGGAGGGGACAGCACAGGACACTGACCCAGAGTGACAGCAGCCACTGACAGGCCACGTGCTGGTCTCTGGAGGAAGATCAGGGGGCATGCTTCCTGCAACCCATGAGCAGTTTTCCCAGTGGACACAAGGAGACCCACAAGGTGGGACCCTTTGTCCTCCTGCCTCGTTCAGTGCTGTCCCACTGCCCCAGAGTAGGTCAGTAGCGCTAGGGGCACCAGCCACTCAGGAGGTGGGGCCCTGCCTTGGAAGGCCTCCCCCCAGCCAGCAAAGGCTGGCAGCGTGTCCTGACTTCGCTCTGTGGGGCTGGGAGCCCTGGACTGTGGCAGGCTTTGGCCCACTCGCACTGGGCAGGGCCCGATCGGCCCGTGGATTCAGGGTGTGGCTGTGTTTCCAGATGCGATTCGGTGCAGTTCTTTCCTGTCTAGGAGCCCCGCGGCCCCTTCCCAGACTCCTAGCCAGGGCCTCAGACTCCATGGGACCCTGGCCTCACCTGGTTAGTGAGAGGTGAGGCTGAAATACCGGAACAATAAGGGAAGGGTGGTAACTGTTCTTCCCTGAGCCCTGTCTCTGTGCTGAGTAGTTTATGTTCTGCGTTGTGTAGTCCCTGTCCCCATTTGACAGATGAGGTGACTGAGGTCAGCTGACAGCACAGCTGGGATCAAACCCAGGCAGTCCGTCTTCAAAACACACCTCTGGTCGCCACGGGCAGGAAGGGTGGAAGGCAGGACAGAGTGTGGGATGTGGCCGTGCTAGGAGTTCCCTCGGAGGAGGCGGTGTTTGACAATAAGGAAGCATCTAGAAGGATGTGGGTGATTTGGAACAAGTGGCAGGGCGGGGAGTATGAGCCAAGACCCCAAGGGTGCAGGCTCCCTCCGGAAATCATGGACAGTGTGAGGTCCACTGGGGCGCGGCCGTTCAAAGCTGGGGCAGGGGAGAAGCAGGGCCAGGGCTGAGCCTGGGGGTACCCCACACCCGCGTCTTGGCAGGGACGAGGCGCACCGCTGTCTCCATCCCAGGCTGCACCCAGGCAGCGTCCCCGATGCACACATGTGCTGGAGGCTGTGACCCCCGAACTCCCCCACAAGGCAGCTACCCAGGGAAACTTCCACATGCCGGAAGCTGGGCTTTCTACCTGAGCCCTGCGAGCGCCGGTCCATGCAGCCCGGCAACTCAGGGGCCACCCAGGATCCAGGGGCTGTTTGTAAGTGAAAGAGACAGGAAGATATTTCAAATCAATACTTCTCTAATGAGGTTTTCCTTTTGTGGGATTAAAATCACTCCACTGGAGCCCAGGAGGAATGAGGCCTGAAGACAGATTCCAGGTGATTAGTGTGTTATAACTTGCCGATGCTGGCACTTGGAGTAAAAACAAAGAGAACCGAAATTGTTTCCACAAAGCAGCCAGGAAGATCTGCTGTGTGTTAGAGTCCTTACGGGCCACGCTGGGCCACCCCGGAAAAGCCAGCCCTGTGTCCCCTCCCATCACAGCGGGGAGGTGTCCATTAGGTTGCTGTGGCCTTGCGCTGACACCACCCAGAGGTACAGTGTGGCCACATGGCTTGTGAGCTGGTGTCCTAAGTCCTCCTCAGCCCCGGGCTATGGGTGAGAAAGGTTCTTGTCAGGGCTGAAGAGGTGAGGAACTTGTGTGAGGATGCACATCTAAAATAAGCTCCATGGACACACAGTCTCCTCGGCAAAAAACTAAATTGCACTCTGAGTGTTGTGATGTGCTTGGCCTCGGAGGTCTGGGAAGGCTTCTCCGGATTCGCTCGCGCTGTTCCTCTCTGACAGTGACAAACTAACCCTCACCTCACACCCGGCGCAAGGTAAATGCTTTTCACGTATTAAATCTCCCCGGAAGGATTAGGAGGCAGACCTATTACGGTGTCCACTTCAGAGAAGGGAAATGGAGGCCAGGAGACCTTAAGAACTTTGCCCAAGGTTGCATAGCCAGTAATTCACAGAACTGGAGTTCGAACCCTGGCCCGGCTCCCAGGTGCTCTGAGCAGCCACCCTCTCGTTGTGACCTCGTTACACACCCAGACTGCACACCCCACTGAGGCAGAGCCAGTTCAGATTCTGCTGGGCTCAGGGGTCCAGGACAGGGCTGAGCACAGCCCTGAGTTACAGCACCTTGGCAAGGGGACTGCTGATCCCACTGTCTTCCCAGGAGCCTGTGCTTTTTTTCTTCTCTTTTTGTTTTTTTTTTTTTTTTTTTTTTCCCTTT
>NW_022900921.1:4235430-4238030 GCF_012274545.1 Fukomys damarensis | reverse complement strand
TTTTTTTTTTTTTTTTTCTTTCCCCTGTTCCCCTCCCTAGTTTCCCTTCCCCTTTGGATGTTTTCTTCCTATTTCACCCTATCTCTTATGCATTTTGATCCTCGTTTACAGTTTCTCACACCAGAGAAACTATTCAGTATTTATCGTGTGTCCTATTTATTTCACTTATGAGTATGGCCTCAAGATGCATCCATTTAGCTATAAAATTTTCAAGTTTATCATTCTTTATGGCTGAGTAGTACTCCCTTTTATTTTTTAAAAAACACATATTCTTTACCCAATCACCAGTTGATGGGCATTTGTGCTGTTTCCAAGATTTAGCTATTACAAACTGTGCCACTATAAAAATGGGTGAGCATATATCGCTGTGGTGTGATGCTTTCAGGAACATGGGAGGAAAATAGTTGGGTTAAATGGGAACCCTAATCCCAGCTCTTTGAGGTACCTCCATATTGATTTCCACAGTGGGTGCACCAGTCTGCACTCCCACCAGCAGTGGGGAAGGGTCCTTTTCTCCCCACAGCCCCGCCAACATTTGTTATTGGTTGATTTCTTGATAGCAGCCATCCTTTGAGGTGGAATCTCAGTGTTGTTTTCATCTGCATCTCTCGAATGACCAGTGATGTTGAACATTTTTTCATAGGTTTATGTGCTGCTTTTACTTCTTTGAGCATTTCACGTGTCCAGTTTTGGATCAGACCTTTATATTTGGGGGTCTGATTTTTTAAGTACTTTATATATTCTAGTTAGGAGACCTTTGAGGAAGAGCTGGTAAAAGTGTCTCCCCACATTGTGAATTGTCTCTTTACTCTGTTGGTGGTTTCTCTTGCTGTGCAGAAGCTTTTTAATAAGATGAGATCCCAGCTGTTGATTCTCTGTGCTAGTTCCCCCCAGCTGGGGTCCAGGAGCCTCTGCTTGGAGCCGTGGTTAATCCTGAGAGTGCTGAGCCCACCCCGAAGGTTGTGGCAGAGGCAGTACCCGGGCGCGGCTCAGACGTCTTCCTGCAGGAGCGCAGCCCCTGCTTCTGCAGCTGCCAAGCAAGCTGTGCAGGGTACAGAGCCAGGTGCGGCCAAAGGACCCAAGCTGGCCAGGGCTGCACACGGCCTGTCCAGCCTCACAGTCTGAGCGATCCTCGGAGACTGCAACTTGCAGAAAGCTCGCACGGGGACTCCACGCACAGAGGGGAGAAGAACAGGTGCTGGGAGTCAAGGAGGCTCAGGGACAGGACATGCACACGGCGTGGCAGGCCAGGAGACGATGCTTCTAGAGCTGGGTAGAGGAGACCGTGAGTGTCCCCGTCCAGCCCAGGGCAGCTGTCGGGCCGATGTCTCAGGGCCAAGGGAAGGTCCGCCTCCCAGCTCTGGGACGGCCCTTGGAGCCGGAGGCAGCCTTTAGAGACAGCTGGTCCCTACAAGCTGCTACCTGGCTGCTGCTCCTTCAAGTTTTATCCCGTTCCCCTTCCTCTGCCAAGACAATGCTCAAAACTGAAATACTGCTCCTCCTAGGAGGGCTTGGCAGTGCCGCTCTGTCGTGATTCCCCTTTGTCTTCTCATTGCTCGGAAATGGTTTCCCTTTTCTCTCTCCTTCCAAAGGGCGCCCTGCCTGGTGATGAGCACAGTGCCAACTGGCTCTGTGCCGATTTCCCTGGACTGGCCAGGCACAGTAGGGCAGCGTCGAGTGCCATCCTGACTCAGGGCCTTGCTCCAGCTGCTCTCAGGGCTCCCCAGGGGTCTTCCCCATCACCTGGACTCACCTGCTCCAGGTGCACCCTGCCTGCCACCTCGCTGCGTCTGGACGCCTCTGCTCACCCCCTTGGTCCCATTAGGCTGCCCCTGGAGAGCTCCTCCCACGTACAACTCCCCGGCCCCCGGCCAGCCCTTTCCTGGATACTGGGACTTACTTCCTACCAGAGACTTTCCCAGGTTCTCATTCCTCTGGGGTCCTGTCCAAGTCAATCCAAACTTTGAGTTAGGTCATTAACCATTTTAAAGCACGAAATGGAAGGATCAACAGGCAGGAGGCCCCTGCGTCTGGATGCCTGAGTCTTCCCCAGCAGGGTTGCCTTTGAAATAGGGCGAGGGCTGAGGGCAGGGTCTGGCCGGAGGGGTTGCTGGGCAGTGGCTGTGGAGCTGGGGGGCCTGTGTCTGCAGGGGCAGCCAGAGGAGGAGCCAAAGAGACTGCAGTGAGGGTGCTGGGGGAGGCCTGCCCAGAGAGGGCTCACAGCTGCAGAGCCGCCAAAGGCAAAGCCACTTCTGTCTCACTCCCCCAACTGCCTGGACCCTTCCCAGCCCCTCCCGCTTCCTCCCCAAGGGACAGCTGTCTTAGAGTCCGGAAAGAGGAGTGTCCCACTGGGGAAGGACAGTATTTCTCATGACTTGGCTCTGTCTCATTAAAGGAAGCAGCATTTTGATCAGTAGGGTCTAACCTGGGAGGGCGGGCTTGGAAGATTCGCTACTTGGGCGCACTTAGAGTTCCAGATACACAGATGAGCCTCCCTCCAGGTGGGGCTGTAGCAGGTGGGGCAAAGACCAGCATCCAGCAGCCCCACCCCACCCTCCAAGTGCCTGTCACCCGCCCCCCACCCAGCCCCGCGTGCGGTT
>NW_022900921.1:4194316-4235246 GCF_012274545.1 Fukomys damarensis | reverse complement strand
CCCGCCCCCCACCCAGTCCCGTGTGGTGTTGGGGGCCTCAGCCCCACCATCCAACCGCCGGGGAGGTTTGTGTGAGTTTCCACCAGCCCCTTGTGCAGGGAGAGCCAGGCCTGCCAGGCCCGATCCCAGGCCCGTCCTGAGCGACCCCAGGGTCTGCTTCTCCCTGGAGGTCTGAATGGGGGAAGGCCGGCCAGTGTCTGGCATGAACAGGAACAAAGAGCAAGTGAAATAGAGTAGGAAATAGGGAGATAGATCTTCCTCAAAGAGATGGAGGGAAGGCGGGAGAGGAAGGGAGAGGATTAAGGTGTGTTATTTTATGAGTATCTGTTCCACACAAGGAATGTAAACATCATCTACTGCGCACTCATAGTGATAACAAATCAAAAAAGAAAATAGCCGGTAACCATGGACCTGGACCTTGCAATACTGTCCTCACAAGTTGCACCTCGGGGACCTCTTGTGTTTGCTTTGTCATTCTCCAGGCAGCACATCCTTCTGAGGCAGGGCCCAGGTCACTGTGACACTTGCCCGGCCCAGGGCCAGACCCTCTTGGCGCACAGCATGGTCCGGTCAGAGCCCTGGAGAGGTCCTCACGCCTCCTGTCCTCAGAGCCCCCACAGAGGGTCCCCCGTCTCTGCGCTGACCCTGCTGGGCAGGCCGCAAGCAGCAGTTGTGACCAGGTGAGAAAACAGAGTCACACTGGCTCTGATGGGGCGCACCCCCTCCTGCCGGGGCATTCTCTGCCCCTCTGCCCCCAGATTATTTGTCAGGACCTGACAAGTGTCAAAGGCTCACTTTCAGAAGAGACAAGGGTCAGGTGAGCCGTGCAGGATCTCAGTACGTGAAGAAAACTGTCCCCCTGGTAAATGGATGATTTGCTCCTGGCGTGACAAGATCAGGACAGGCCCTGTGAGAGCAGGGGTGACAAGTCCCTGGTTCGAAGAGGCTGAACTCAGGCGCAGCGCTCAAGGTGATCTGCCCATCTTAGGCCGAATCAGCAGTCAGTCTCTGCCACACTGGCCCCTGGTGCCTAAAGAGAGGGCGTCCGTCATCCCGGAACCGAGACCTACTTCCACCTGCAGGAGCAGCTCCTGCACCTCACACACCTTGAAAAGATGGAAAAGCCAAGAACCAGGACAGGGAACCCTGCTCAGTGCAGACTCTCCACGGGTAGCTTCTGAGAAAATCCCTCCCTGGCCCGTTCCCTTCTGTGTCCGTCCCGCTATGCTTGGCCACTTTCATTCTCCTGTTCTGGTTATTCCACCCAAATCTCTGGAGAGCCCTGCAGTGCAGGGACCTGAGGAGCAGGGGTGCCTCGCCTCGCTTGTCCCTCTGTGCAGTGGGCCAATCACAACACTGCCCCCAGTTGCTGTTCTGAGGGTGGTGGGAGATGTTGCCTGTACAGTGCTTAGCAGAGCTCAAGGGCATCCGTTTCGATTGCCTCCAACATCCCACTTATGTGGGAGACATTTTCCTGGGAAGGGTCTAGGCCACAGCTGTCAGAGCCCTGTGGGGTCTGCAGCTCAGCGACTCTGACATGATGCTCAGGGACACCCGCTCAGTCACAGCAGACTCAGGATCTCAGCCAAAGCTGAGAGCTCAGGGCTCCCAGGCTGGTGGGTGAGATGGGATCCTAGCAACTCCGCCCTCCAGAGCTTCTTGGGGAGTCCAGGCCCAGGGAGCCAGGGTGTGGGTACCGCTCCCCGAGCCCCTCCACCTAATCTGATGGTAAGCAAGACCTGCTGTGGTTCTTGCCCTCAAAACTTGTGGCCTTTGGAGGAAAGAGACTGAAAAGCAGTGGAGAGCTGCTCTCGGCGGGGTTGTTAAGGGTGGGGCCCTCCTCTGAGGGAAAGGAAGACACGGGAAATAGGAGCCAGCCAGCTGTCCAGGAGCCCGGGGTGCGGGGGAGGCGAAGGAGCAGAAAGCTCATCCCTGTGTCTGGATGCAGGATGAAGGGAGCTAGGGGTGGCCTCCCTGTGGCTCTGGGTGTGGCTTAGCATCGGGGCTGAGGGCCACCAGACTCCACTAGACCTTGGGGACCCCAGGAGCAGACCAGGAGGCCATAGCGCCCGTCCCTGCAGAGCTCTCTGACTGGTCGGCAGTGTCTCGGAGTCTCCCCGGGGCTGGGCCCTTGGCACTGCCCCATCAGCAGTGGCTTTCAGAGCAGTTGGGGAGCAGCTTCCTGCCTCGTTTGTGCCCACCTGACCAGGCCTCCTCCCAAGTGTCGAGGGTCCCTGTGGCTGGGGTGACTCAGCTCGTGGATACTCCGGGCTGGGCTCTAGGTAGCGAGTGAATCCTGAGATCACCACTGCTGGACAGGATGAGCTGAACTGAGCCTGCAGCTGGAGCTTTCAGGGCCCCTCTCCTGCCCACCTGCCCCCCAGACCAGCCCCATAATGTCATCTCTGTGGACCAAGGGCCCTGGAGCTATTGGCCGGAGCTCAGCTGAGTAACCACCTGCAAGCCCGCAGGGTGCTGTGGGTTGGTGCCCATCCGAGCGTCCTACACCGAGCCGGGACAACCTTCCACCAGGCTGCTTTGCTTCTCTCTCACTCCAGGAGGCAAAAGCCAGAAATCAAGATCCTGGGGGGAATGTGCTCCCTCCTGAAGCTCTGTGAGCAGAACCTTCTGGGCCAACTTCTGGCAGCTCCAGGATTCCGGGCCCTGACAGCACACCCCAAGCTCTGCCTCCACCTCCACACAGCTGCTTAGTTTTCTCCAGGTTTCCTCCCGGCCCACCCAAAATCCAAGGAGATCACATCTTGAGGCCCTTAATTAATTTTATCTACAAAGATACTTTTTTCAAGTAAGGGGCCATTGTGAGGCCCCAGTAGACGTGGGTGGGGAAGAGCGTTATGCAGCCCACCACAGACGCCATAGCAGATGACCCAGCAGGGACTCAGGCGGGCTGCCTCCCGTGTGTCCTGTCCTCATGGCCCTTGGTGGCCTTGACCACTCCTGTGCCCTGTGACCTCATCCCCACGCACACGTTCCGTCACCTCCTAGGAGACGGTGCCAAATGCTGGGCTCTGCCCTCTCTTCCTCGCTGGGCTCCAGTCTGTGAAACCAGAGAAGATAAAGGAGGCAAACTGAGGCGTTTCCCCATTGTGAAGCAGGCACTACGGTGAGGCCATGAGGTCCAGGCTGGGACTGAGCTCAGAGGGGGTCACAACCCTGCTCACGGACAGTGGAGAGACAGATCCCTGTCACCGGCGTCTTCACACCAACAGCAAGTGTCCTGGGAACAGGGATTCTCTTAAATCAGAGGAAGGGAAATCTATTCTCCTGGTCACTCTCCCTTCTGCCTCCCGTGCATCGTGTTTCCTGTCTGTCTGATGTCACAAAGCATTTGTGCCTGTTTGGGGACTTTATGTCAATGGAACCATTCGTTATGAACCTTCTGTGTCTGGCTGTTGCTGCAAACTGTGAGATTCATCTGTGCTGTTTGTCTAGAGCCGAGGTCTGTTCTTTCCCGCTGGTAATAATACTCCCTTGTAAGGACATGGCATGGTCGATATGCCTGAGGTGTTTCCAGTTTGGGGAAACTATAAATAATGCTCCTTTGAATGTTCTTTCTCAAATCTTTGATATGCATTTCTCGGGGAAATACATTTGATGTCAAATTGCCTGAGAGTATGCATAGAATAACAAGACTTAGCCATGCAGGGGTTGGGGTGGGGAAGGGCGGCCTTTGACCCCAGGAACCCGTTCAGGGTCTGCTGGGGGGGACCCAGCCCTGAAGGGTTACAGCTGTCTTCTCACCAGAGCTTTGAGCCCTTGGGTGTTCCTCTTCCTGCCTTTGGGCCAGGGCCAGTGTCTGGGAACTGTTCCAAAGCTGAGAGACCCTGAGCTAAGGCAAACAAAGGGACCGAGAAACACCAGCCTGAAGGGGAGCCAGGACCAGACAGACCTTCCAGCCCTAGCTTCCTAGCTGTTCCACAGCCACCTGCTCAGAGAAGCCAACTGCCTGCACCTCCCTCCCTTCCTCTCCTCCTGCTCCACCAGGTCCCCAGCAGCCAGGACTGAGGGCTATGAGCACCCCTGTGGTTCCCACCTCAGGGGAAATGATCCCATCCGTGCATCATGGGTAGACCCCACTTACAAGAGAAATGCAGTTTCTGATGACTGAAATTATGTTTAAGATAATGTTAGTTAAATATGTACAAACATAAAACTAGATGCACGTGCCTTATGCAGGGAGCTCTTTTACAACCATAAAGCTAAATTTATAAATGAAATAAAAACAAACTGCAAAACCAATAAACTTCAAATTAACAGCATTAATTTAATGGGACAAATGCTGTTGTTTTCCTGAAACTAAATCAGGGCTCACAGCAGGACCCCAGCGCAGCCTGCTGCAGGTGTCTGGAGTCTTCCTCGACTTGGTCCTGTGCTGGGGGAGGATGCAGCTCTCCCCCAACTTCTCCTGCTTTTGAAGCTGTCATTTCTGCAAGTAGGCACACCCCACTCTGAGCCTGGGTTTGCTTGTTGTCAAATGGGGAACATCCTAAGACTTAGGAAAATGAAGCCTCCAATGCATCCTGGGCAGGCAGCAGAGCCCCACACTTGCTTGCATGTGCTGCTCTCCCATCCTGAAACTCTTGGTAGTTGGTAGTTAGTTAAACAGGGGGTTGTGCATTTTCATACTGCTCTGGGCCCTGCAAATTATGTAGCGGCTCCTCTGAATAGCACAGAGCCTGGTATGCAGTTGGCACTCAATAATTGTTAGCACCTGTTACTGGTTCCCCGTCCTTATTGCTGAGTGCTGTCTCTCAGTGTTATTTTGCTCTGAAGACAGTTTTGTCTTCCTGTTTTTGATAGGGGTTGGAGAGGCTGCCTCGTGTGTCTAATGGTATTTGAGTGATTCTTGGAGCCTTTGCGGGGAGCGAGATGTTGGGAAGGATTAGTGGAGGGGTCACGTGAGCAGGCAGACCCCGTCCGCCCCAAGCCCAGCCCCCAGCCTCAGCCCTGAGTCTTTCAGGCTGATGTTCAATCACTTTTATCGTAACTGTCGCTAGATGGGGCCGGGCGGAATACTGCTATTTTCTTGAAACCACTTAAGCTGGAGTTTAAGGTAGCAGGTTATGGAGTTGAAGACACCTTAATGGATTAGAAGCTCATATGGAGTTGCTAATTTAATTTCCTTTTTTATTGCTGTTCTCTTACAAAAAGCACAGATAGCCCTTTTACCAAGAGTGAGATATTAATAACCACAGCATTCTGCAAGAGCAAAGAAGGGCATTACGATTTTGCAAGGTGTCCTTATTTGTCCCTGACTTCCCAAGGCTCTGTGGCAGGCGCAGACGGGGAAATACCCATGGGACTAACTGCTCCGAGTTCTAGGAAATGGAAGCTGCCCTGGGCCGCTCTCACTGAACTCAAGCAGCTTCTTCACCTGCCCGGAGAGACATCCTGGGCCTGCTGTGTTCCTGCAGCCTCACAGTAAGAGGAGCATCAGGGGTCATCAGCGGCCAGCAGCCCCTGTCCAGCACCTCTGTCCTGGCCTCCCAGCTTCTGCCATCAGATGTCCCAGGGGGCCCTGACCCCAAACTGCTCCCTCCTCAATCAGGAAGTCCCCAGACCCAGTGAGCCACACTGTAGCTGTGCAGGTCCCCAGGTCCCCGGCGTGGCGGTAAGATTCTAAAGCTTGTGTTTGTCCCGTTGTCTCAAACGCGGCAGCCACCCACTCCGTGTGGCCACCGAGCACCTGAACCACAGGCAGTGAAGGTGTGCCACAGGTATGTAAAATACATGCCGCATCTTGAAGCCTCACATGGAAAAAGAGGGTGAATTATGTCCCTGGCTTTTATACCGATGACCTGTTGAGATAATGTTGCGATATATTGAGTTAAATAACTATTGAAATTTACATTTACCATGTCCTGTAGCTGCTGGGAAACATACATTAGATATGTAGTTTGTGTCCTGTTTCTAGTTCTGGAGAAGAGAGGAACCAAAACAGGAACTTACAGGCGTGGCTGTCGCCAGTATCATCAGGACGGCAAAGACTGGATTTTCAGGGACACCCAAGTGTGCAAGTCCTTCGCGGGGCTGGGTTTCCAGATGCTCCTCTGAGTCTCTCTATGACACGGGAGACGCGGTCACAGATCCGCTGCCATGTATGCGCCAGTAGACACCGCTTGCAGTATCTGTTGCCTTTAGTGCTAACATGACACACTCGCTTGCAGACTAATAAAATCGGAGGAGTTATTATTCCTGTAAAGCGCAAACATATCTGAGGTACCCACTTAATGACACTATAGAACAAATTGCTTTCAATGACACTTTTTAATTGGACTGAACTAACAGCTTCGTAATATGTTGCAATAAGAATATTAGGATGATTAACAGATCTGAAAACTCTCGCGAAATTAAATGATTAAACATAATGCTGACTCAATGCACAGGCCACGTGGATTAATCAGTTGAGGGCCTCGGCAAAGGATGGCGTAGCTAAACACGTAGCACGATGCGCACACGCCTGGCTTCCCGCCCCTGAGTGCCGTCCACCGCTCCCTCCCCGCTGCTCCTCGGTGAGTGGCTCCTTCTGCCAATCCAGGAATGTGCTGGGGCTTTAGCAAGTGTGAGTGTTACGTGCGCTGCTGCTTCTAGGAAAACACATATTCCTGTGGCTATGAGCTTCCCAAAATGGCCAGGCAGTTCTTTCCCGGTCCTTGCTTTGAACTGAAATGGAAGTTTAAAGGGCAGAAATCATAATTCTGGCTTTCAGTCTGATTATAGAACTGACCTTCCTGCCTTCCTTTCCTTTCCGATGTCTGTTTCCCCATTAACCCCCTCATCTCGGCGTGTCCGTGTTCCCTGGGTAATCCAGCAGACTGTTTTTGCAGTGCTGGGGACGGAACCGTGGGCTTCACACGTGCTCGTCTTACGCTCGACCACTGAATGCGCTCAGCCCAAGGTCTGGATTCTAAAGCAGCGTGGCTAAAGCTAGCAGCTCCAGGGAGAAAGGGAGGTGTGTCCTGTGTCCCTCGTTCTCTCCTCCACCACTGGCCACCGAGCCAGCTCCCTGCACGCGTCCCTTGGGTGACCTAGAAAACTGAGTGACGTCCTCACAAAGCTGCCCACACCTGCGCAGGGACCGCACGTGCCCTTTCCTTTCTGATCATATACATCTTTCGTGCCCAAGTTGCAGTCATAATTAGTTGCATAAAAATTCAAAATACGATTCAGGCTGTTATGAGAAAACATGAAAACAGTGGAAAATTTTGTTTCGCTCTGTAATAAAAACTCTTGAGGTCTCTGTTACGAACAACAGAAGGGATCCTGTATCTCATTAAAGATAAAATTCAATTCAAAGCAAAATCTCACTTGCTAGACTTGATGCTGAATATATTTTTTAAAAAGAAAAAAAAAAAGAGGCAGAGCTGCTCATGGTAAGAAGTTCAGAGCAGATCTGTGCTCTGTGCTGTCTCTAGCCTCTGCTGCCCTGTAACCTCCTCCGGGCCACTTGCTAGGCTAAGAATTTTGTGCTTCCTAAGCAGGAGGGGCCAGAAGCCCAGTAGAAGCCATCTTTTCAAATGAAAATAGATTCCCCACACAGAAGCACCTTTTGTAGCCATCATGTGGGAAAGAATACAGTGGAATTCCATTAGGACAGTAGCCCCTGAAGCATAAGTCTGTTTTTGAAAAGTTCCCGACAAAGTGCTGTAATCAGTCTCAGTGGCTTTAGTGTAATCACCTACCAAGGAACTAGATTCATCTTCCCCAGTCTGGCCAGTTCAGAGCCGTATAGAGGAATGGCATCCCCGCGGTTACCTGGGAGACCGAGAAAGCTCTTCCAGGCTGGGGAAGGCGGAGTGTCCTCCATCTGCAGCCACTGTACCCGATCTGGTTCAGCCCAGGTCTGCAAGCTGAGCTCATGAAGCAGGTCTAGCAGGGCTCGAAATTATCCTGTAACCTCTGTGCAGAAAACCGAAACTTTGAGCTCCAGGGAAGGGAATGAAGCTTTCCAGAGCCTCCCCATCCTGAAGACCCAGCCCATGGTGAAGGACTGAATCCACCCTTTCCAGAGGGCACAGCCCGACAGGCCCACGCCAGCTGAGTTAGCTTTATGTGACTGTGACAAAAACGCCTGAGGGGAGAATCATCTTGAAGGAAGGAGCCCATGGTTTCAGAGGCGTCAGTTCATGACCACATGGCCCTGTCGCTCTGGGCCTGTGGGGGCAGAGTATATCACTTTGGAAGCACATGGTGGAAAAAATCTGTTTACACCAAGGTGGCCAGCAAGCAAACAGAACGGAAGGGGCTTGGGTCCCAGTGTCCCCTCCCCGGGTGCACCCTCAGTGACGACCAGGCCTTTGACATCTAAGGGGATATTTAAGATCTCAACCCTAACACCTGCTCCACCTGAGATCCAGCGTTCAAGTGCTTCTGGGCCTTAGGGTGGGGGCTGTAGGCTGCCACACAGGAGCGCGCAGGGTAAGATGGTCTCACTTCACAGGGTCTCACCCCCACATCACCACCAAAACACCAGTCAGAGCCTCGCCTCCGCAGACCCCCTTCCTCACTTTTCTCTGGGACAGAAGCGCTGAAAACATTAATTTGTCGACACCCTGAAAGCCGTAGGCCTGAGCCAACACGGAGAGAAGCAATCGAGACTTTGTCATCAGAGGAGGCGGACAGCCCCAGTGTCCTATCAAATTTAGTCTGGAATATATTCGCCATTATCGTAACTGTGCCCTTCAGTCGCCAATCCGTTTCAGCGATAGAGCACTAATACATTCAGTGGTTCAGTCTCTTTATGGGGAGGATGGGATCCCGGTGCCCCTTGACAGAAAGAGAATAATAGCATAATGCAACAGAACATTTTTGAAATGCTAATGCACGCTCCCTGCAACTTAATTTTATTTTTTTCTTATTGGCTTTTTTATATGACATTTCACAGTCCTATAGCCTCAGTAGCTAGATCAGCGTCGTAAAAATGACAACACAGTGATTCAGGGAGGAGAGTCCATCAGAGCGAAATGGAGGGTGTGTTTTTAAAGTATCAGTTTAGCACCTCTTACCTGGGGTCAATGTTCATTCTGAATACATCATTAAAGCTTCCTGTTAAATCTCTCGGACGGGGGCTGTGCTCCTCTCCCCGTCTCCCTGTTGGATTAGGGAGATAATGAGGCGAAACCCTGCAGAAAGGGCTGTGGTACACTCTCGTGTTTTATTGAGTTTGAGGATACTCAGGAAGGCTGACCTGAATTAAAGACCCGGCGAGGGAAGGAGAAGAGCCGGTGTGGGTGCAGAGGTTTCCGTCCGGAAGTTGGGAGTCGGCAGTGGATGCCATCACGTTCTAGCCCTCCTCTCTGCCGGCTTTACAAGCTCAGTGCTCACCAAACCAGCGTCATGGAAGTCCGAGCTGCAGTCCGCCCTGCAGCCAGCAACCCAGTGCGATGAGAGAGGACACACGAACTGCCTTGTAAACCTCTGCAGACCTCAAAGTCAGCTCAAAGGCAGACCAGATGAGCAGGTCCAGCAGACTTTGGACGGAGCAGGGCAAAGGAGTTGGACCAGAGCATCAAGCAGAAACGAGCCCGAATTTGTTATTGCTGAGGTCTGGGAAACCACTAAGCAAATGTATCCCTGGGCTACGCCCCCAGGCCCACAAGTATGAATTTTTAAGAACTCATCCCTCCTCTTCTTTCCTGGTCGCTATGAGACCCTGGGACGGCAGTGCTTCTGAGGGCCTCCTTTCCGTTTCTTTTGGAAGTGATATCTGTTATTTCAAAGTAATATGTGCTAATTTTATACAATCTCATGTAAGAATTTGAAAGATAACCAAATCCCACTGCCCACACATCTTCAGGCCTGAAGGCAACTCTGTAGATCATTTTCTTTCTTTCCTGCATGAATAAACACCAGTGTAGGTATTTCTGTGACCTGGGATTATTTTGCAGTCTGCTTTTCTTTCTTAAATCTGTATCAAATCAGTACATATAGATTTGCCCAGCTCTTGCCAGTATTTGTATGATACTTCGTTTGGGGCCAAAACAATGTATTTTGCCAATCCTCCAGTGGGGGGTACTTGGGTTAATTTTTCACTACCTCAAATTATGCTGCAGTTGGTATCATCGGTCAAAGACATCTTTGCTGTTTTGTGCAAGTACACTGGTGAAATCAAAGGAGGCTTCCTTGAAGGGTCTGATTTTGCAAGTGGTTGGCATCTCCTCCAACACTCATGTCTATGTCTCGTGATTAGGAGGAAAAAAAAACCTGTCTTTTCATCCCTGTCTTGGGAAGAACAGAGAGGCAGCCTCCCTCCTTGGATGGTGCTCGTTCCAGGGCCTTTGTGGTGGTTCATCTGCTCTGCCCCAATTACCTGGCTACCCCGGAGTCTCAAAGTGCAGACACCTTTAACACTTGAGGAGGATGGCCAGTTGGTTTTTTCGGGAGCTACTACAATAGTGCCTAACTTTTGATTTGAGATCCTTGGTTGTCCCTTTTGAGTAGATGGCCAGTGCTAGAAAAAGCAAGTCCTTCCCCACGTTGATGCAGAGCCAGCTGATCAACCTTGCTGTGCTTTTCTGCTCAGCCTGCGTGTGTCACAGACACCTTCTCAACACAGCCCATCAGAGCTGGTCACCATGGCGAGGGCCCCAACCCCTACAGGTGTAGCAGACTGGCAGAGAAGAGAGGGGCATCAGGGCAACATCTGCAGTCCCCAGGTTTCACAGACTGATAATCATTTTTTACAAAAACTTGTGAGTTTTGGAGACTGCAAGTTCAAGCTCAGCCTGGACAATTTAGCAAGACCTTGTCTCAAAGATAAGATAGATGATAGATAGACGGACAGACAGGAAGGAAGGCCTAGGGATGTAACTCAGTGAAAAGGGCCTAGGTTCAATCCCCAGTACAGAAAAATAAAAAAGAGTTGCAATTTAGCATTGCCAAGTTTTTGTTTACTACCACCAAAATGTCAAATAAAGCACAGAATTCGGAAAGGTGAGGTCCAGGCTAAACGAAGGACCCCTGGAAAATTACAGTGACAGCAGAGCATTGTGGGCACACCGTGCACACCTTAGAGGTGATGTCTTGCACAGGAGCCACATTGCAGGAAAACACCTGGATGCCAGGCTGGACTTCCCAACTCTGTCCGGAGACCAGCACCTCGGTCTGCACACACTGCTGAGCAGAGAGAAGGACCATCCACCCAGCCACGCCTACTGCCCTAGGTGTCCAGTGTTTGGTACTTACAGGGGGGCCACGCGGCAGGCAGCTGCAGGCACAGAGGGGACACAAGGTGAATTAGGAAGGACAGGGCAATGTGACCTTTACTGTGATCTTGACAGAGGCCACTCCTGAAATACACAAACCCCAGGGTGACATCTGATTGATTCTAGAATTTAAATGGTTGATTTGCAGATGAAAGATTTTTAAAGTACAGGCACAGCCTCCAGGGCTCATGACCTGATCTAGGAAGCTAAATACCCAACACAATCTGGAGCAGAGTTAGGGGGCTCTCCATACCTCAGAGGCGCTGCGGAGTAGAAGCTTGGGCCGTTGGCAAAACTACTGGGGACAGCGAGAGGCTGCTCCTCAGAGAGGGCCCTCAGCTCTTCACATCCCAGACTCTGCAGTGAAATTTGGAGCCTGGGAAAGTTTGCCTCTGTGCCTCATGACCTGCATTCTATTAGCTGCTGCTCTGTTCCTAGGACTCCCTTAGCTCTGCCCCCAGCAAACGCCCGCCCCTCCCCAGAGGATAGGATCTAGCAGTCTCCTCCCTCCTGAGTGCCACCAACCAATAGCACTGTGGCCTGAAACAAACCTTCGTTGCTGAACTCGGGTCTCCATTGGCAGCAGCGCGATTCGAAGTCCTCCCTGACCAAGGGCACCCCAGGCTCCACTGGAGCCACGATGCTTTCCTTGCTCGCGCCAGCCTGGGCACCAGTGGGAAGGATCCACTCGAAAATCTGGGTTCTGTATTTGGCCTCATCTTCCCCGTCTCTGAGACTTGCAAATGCTCTGTGCCCAGGCTCCCCAGGGATTGAAGAACCCTGGAAGTGAACGTGCTTGGGAAGAAAGGGTGGTCCTCACTGTCACTGGCTGGCTCGCCTCAGCCCCCGCCTTGCCCCTCATCCTCCTAAGCCAGAGCTCAAGGAGAGACGCCTGAGGACTCCAGAGAACACAGTCCACAGGCCCTGCGCGGGCCCCGCCCCTCACCCCACCCCTCCGGAAGTTGCTCCAGGCTTCTCCTGCCTCCCCTCCCCTTGCGGATCGCCTGCTCCCTTTTTCTCCCCTCACTCTTCTCCCCGCCTTCCCCTGCTCCCGGGACCTGTGGAACACATAACCCCCTTCTTCCTGCTCTGCTGTTCCTCTCTCCCGAGGCAGTTCTGAGAGACAGATCACAGAGACTCCAGGTGGAGAGGGTGCGGACAGGAGCCACGTGCCCAGTGGGACCCTGCGACTTGTGGGGACCTCCCTGCTAGAGAAGGGACACGCCCACCCCCTTCTGGGTCCCCTGAGAAGCCCAGAGGAGCATGACTCTCCCAAGGCTGAGGACACCTGGCAAGGGACATAGGACACTGTTCTAGGGCAGGCATCCCTGGGACCGATCCCACTGCTGGGGCCGCCCCAGGCTGAGCCCAAGGAGGCCCGCTCTGATCCCCCAGAGGGTGTGCCCAGCTCCCGGGACACCTCCATGGGCAAGCAG
This sequence comes from Fukomys damarensis, assembly GCF_012274545.1. NCBI lineage: Eukaryota > Metazoa > Chordata > Mammalia > Rodentia > Bathyergidae > Fukomys > Fukomys damarensis. Next base: position 4,222,585 of record NW_022900921.1, on the reverse strand, counting down.
AGGACAGGAGTAACAGCTGTCCCTTTCTCTCTGCTGCCAGGGGGTCCCTACTTCTTAGTACAGGCCAGGCAGAGGTAGGCACCTCAGAGAACAGAGGAGTTCTGCAGCCTCTGGCTCTCAGAGATCTGTGCTACACCACTCCTAGCCCCATCTTCTCTCTCAGGTAGGAGCTGCTGGGGACAGCAGACCTAGGGGAAGGTAGTGAGGCAGAGGCTGCTGTGTAGACCCTGCCAAAGCCAGACAGGCCCTCAGCCCCGGGGCACTGGTCCTTAGGGGCCAGGCCATCTTCACAGCCACACCCGTCTATTGGGTGCGCTCCCCTGGGCACTGCCCACTGTGTGCAAGGAACTCCCTGGGCCAGTGTTTTGGAGCGGCACAGCCGTCCTTCCCACAGCTCTCTGGCTCTTCTGTAGAACCCCGGGAGCAAGGACACTCGTGTGTATCTCCCGAGCTCTTGTCCCCAGAAACTGAACCCCGCAGCCATGGCGATGTGTGTACCGTGTGGCCGGGGTTCCCCAAGTTTGCCCACAGGGGCCCACACCTGGGTTCTGCCGTTCCGCATGCTCAGAGCCCCCTGGGCAGTACGGGGAGGGCTTACTGTGAGTGGTGATGAGACGGGCTGGGGCCACAGATCATGGCAGCCCGGAGCCCCCTGAGCCGGACGGTCGTGGTGCACTCACGCTTGCGGAGGGCTTAGACACCTCGCTGTGGACCTGGGCCTGGGGCAGCGTGATCAGGACTTGTACGCCGCTGCCGTCCTTTAGGGCGGATATGTTCTTGTTGGATTCCTGTAATGGGCCCCTTCGCTTGGCTGGGAGGCAGCACACAGTCCCAGCTGCTCGCCGCAGCACAGTAAGGCCTCTGGGAGTGTCCCCAGCCTCCGTGCCGGGGCAGCAGGCTCAGGCAGGGCCCTGAGCTCAGGTGTAGCTTTGCCGCCTCCCAGCTGAGGGGTCCTGAGTGTTCCCTTCCCCCTGCAGGCTAACCCCAGCCCCTGGAGGAGTGGGGTGAAGTGCCCCTCCGATGGGATCTCCACACAGGAGCCTGGAGGACCCAGGAAACTATGACTTGTGCATCCCATCTGCTACCACCCCAGGCTCCTAGCTCTTCCCCTGCCCTCCTGTATTCTCCTGTGCCCTCTTCCTCTTCATTTGTGTTTACTGCTTATGTGTTGGTTGGCTCAGTGCCACCCATGTGAGGTGCCAGGAGGCAGCAGGAAACCAGGCAGAGACAGTTCCTGCCATGCTTGACCCTACCCACTACCCCAGTGCACCCAGTTAAGTGCTCCTTTCTCAGCCGATGCTTTCCCGCGTTGGGTGCCACCCATCTGGTCTCCCCAGAGCCTGGCACGGGGCACCCTCCTAAGACTGCTGCCCGACCCAGTGTGCAGCAGGAGAGTGGTGGAGGGTTAGCCTAGGAGCCTCAGGAAGGAACAGGGAGGATAGGGGAGGGGTTTCCAGGGCTGAGGGTGAGCGTCCAGGACAGGGGGCTGGAGTCAGGAGGCCTCAGAGAGGCTCTGGTCTGCACTTATGGGAGTGCAAGGGAGGCTGAGCCCAAAGGCTTGGGAAGTAGGTGACCAGACCCAGGGCCCAAGAGTCAGGAGGCCCAAGGGACCAGGAAGAATGGTGCAACTAGGCCCAGGAAAGGGGAACCAGCAGGGCGAGGATGAGGTGAGGATGAAACGGGGCGGTCTCAGTCAGGTTACTTCCCCAGCCGCAGCTCCCACGACTACTGCCGGCACCGGGACCTACGAGAGGAGCACCCAGCCTCTGTCCACTGAGCCGCCCTCGGCAGCCCAGTTTTCCAGAAGCCTCCACTTCCTGATGAGCCAGAGTAGTCAGCCACAGAAGGCTGGGGTGGGCCGCTGGGCACAGATGGGGTCACAGTGGGCAGGAAGGTCACCTCAGGGGCACTCCGGGCAGTCTGATGTCAGGCAGATTGACAGCATGGTACTAGGGGTGGAATCAGGGTCTCGGATAGGGCAGGAGGGCAGGCAGTGGGGTGGTGGACGTCGGCACAGGATGCTTCCGTGGTGGGTGTTTAAAGCAGCCACACACTCGGGGATAATCCCAGACCCCCGAGGCCTTGATCCTGAGCCAGAGCCTCTTTGTACAGTGGGCAAAGATACGCAGAGCCTGGGCCCAACCCAGCTTCCCCACAGGTTTACAGCGGAGGGCCAGCATCCCCACCGAGGCCTCCTACTGGGAAGCCGTTGGTCAGCAGCTGACTGCTGCTCAGGGCTGCTCCGACCCTGCAGCTTTTGTGGCCTGATGAGACTGTTCAGTTCTCACATCAAAGGCACCCAGCAACTGCCAGCAAAACACAAGAGACCGAGAGAAAACAGGATCCTATTGCCAGGACACATAGACTGTGCCAGGGAGATTGGTGACAGAACACAGTCCCGGGGGCTGCTGAACCGGAAGACCCACTGTGGAGTTTGTTCTGCCACCATCCTCTCTGGGCCCCCATTTTCCTGTCCTCCACAATGAGGGTACCCTGCAGGGCTGTCGGATGGCCTGCCTGCCTGCCAACCTCTCCCTACTGCAGGCCTAGGAGTCCCTAGCGGGTGAGGGACTGCTGGCCAGTTCTCCGAAGTCAACCCTCCAGGTAATGTTGTGAAACTTTAGTTTCATTCCTGTTTGTGTGACGGCTGGAATTTCTCTTTGACTGTGGCTTTGTTCCACACAGGTGCCTTAGCAGAGTCCAGGCCTGATGCCACCCTGAGTGCTCTTAGAGGCAGGGCTCGGCGTGGGCAGAGCAGGGACTTAAGGAAAGCCGAAATCCCAGAGCTTCCACGGTGACTTTCCACCAGCTTCCCTGGTTTCACAGTTGCATAATGCTGAGGCCCCGTGTGAGGGTGGGGAAGCCTAGGACACATTCAGAGAACGACCAGGAGGGCAGACTGGCTCAGAGCCGGGGGAGTCAAGGCTGGAAATAAGGTGTTAGCGGACCTTGAATGCCAAGCCAGGGAGCTCACTCCCTTCCAAGACAGGAGCGCTGCTGCCCTGTGGAAGGGTTCCCAAGGAGACAGCGCTGGACGGGAGATGGTCCAGCGCTGGACGGGAGATGGTCCAGCGCTGGATGGGAGATGGTCCAGCACATGGCGAGGTCCCACCGGGAGCTGCAGTAGAGGGGATGAAGAGAAAGGGGTGACGCACGAGGGTGTGAGGGTTGCGTGGTGGTGACTGCGAAGCTGGAGAGAGGTGTATGCGATTTGGGCTCGATCATCCCTAAAATGGGCCAGGGCCTCACTCGGCCGGCCGGCAGACCCCGCCTGGCCCAAGGCAGGCTCCACGTCAACACCCAGAAGCAATTTGCCGTGGGTCAAGATGTGGCTATCTCCAAAATGACAGATGGCAGAGGAGTCTTTGGAAGGGAGATGGGAGGCATTTTTCTTACCCAGACTTGTCCTTGGATAAGGCGTGCATTACAGGGTCCTCTCTGAAAGATAAGTTAAAGAATCTACCTAAGACACAGAGAGAGATAAATATCCCTACAAGGAAAAGAGATTTATCACATCCCAACATTTTAAAACTTTGCTGCCATGCATCTTGCCTGACACCGCAAAGGTTTCAGCGAAAGCAAAAGAATGGTTTCCGTGTCATAGCTATGACCGTGGTGATACCGCTTTTCCGAGGCGAGGCCTTCCCTTCTCCACTCAGCTCTCCGCATGGAGACCTGGCCACCACGAGGCACAGCAGGGGAACCAGCAGGCCCAGGGTCTGCAGGAGAGCACGATGACTAGGCCTTGCAAAGATGGGGGTGAGGAACAATGAGGGGCCCCCCAGCCTCCCACAGGGCACTCCCCCAAGACATGGGTTACTTAGGACAGAGCGCTGTCCGCGGTGTCAGCACTCATGCCTAGGAAAGGATACTTTCAGCAAACAGAGACAGGTGCCTCTGTTAGCGGCATGGAAGTCACAGCATTAGCAGGGTCTTGCTCCTCTTCACACGTCAGGTCCACGTTGCTATGTGTCCATCCACACCCACGCCCCGCGCACCTTCTGTTACACAGCTCCGAGTCTCTGCCCCCTCGAGCCAAGCCTCTGTTATTCAGAGTCCCCCACACAGACCCGCTTACCCGAAGACTTTTCTTCTGAGGGTCCCCTTCTCTCTTTCCCCCGCAAGCTCTTCCTTCTACTGTATATTTGATTATTCCCGTTAGCTTGCAAACACAGCACCTCGAAAGACAGACCAACCAATCTTGACTGTACCTTCCACCTGCCATCCCATTTTTTAGTTTCCCTTCATAAAACCCAAAGGGTCCTTTCTGTCCTCTCCCTTTTTCTCCTCCTCCACCTTGCCTCCTGCTCTATTCGGTCCAACCGAAAATGGTTCTGTCCCCAAACACTCTGACGACACATTACAGGTCCCAGATGGCCTCCATGTTGTGAACACAAGGTCAGATCTCGGTCCTCACTGCCTGGAGGTTTCGGCCCCACTGGGCAGAGGTGCTCCACTCGGCTCTTCCTCCCAGCCCTCAGCCCTGCTGCCCTCCCTTACACTCTCCACAGGGATCTCATCTGGCCCCAAGGTTTTGAATGTCATTTATTTGCTGATGAATTTCAAAGCTAGTCCCTAACCTGGACCCCTGGCCATCTCCTGAGCCCCTAACATAGTCAGCTCCCCACCCCTCGGGCCACCCATCACAGTAAAAAGAGCCAGGGATTTCACCTCAGTCATCTGCTTTTTCCTTCAGAATTTCTGTAAATGTGGCCAATACCCACCCAGTTTTTTCAGCCAAAACCCCAGGGTTCATCCTCGATTCTTCCCCTCCCTTCAGTCTCCCCATCCCATCGATCAAGAAATCTCCTCAGTCTCCCTTGCACAGGTGCCCACCGCACCTGAGCCCCTGGACCACGGCCTCTTGCCCTATCTGCTGTCCCCACTGCCCCTCCTGTCCCCTTCCCTCGGCCACAGAGTACTTCCTCCTCTCTTCCTGATGGTCTCCTGCCCGCCGCCAGGGCCAGGATGGCCCTTCCGTGGTCACTTTAGGAGTGACCCTGTAACACACATCTTGCCATAAAACATGATAGGACATCGCCTGGGGCCTTTGAGGGGTTTCTTGTTCTTCAAATATATACATCCTCTCCCAGCTGATGTGGGGCTAGAACTGCGCCTCTGGTTCCCCGGAATCAGGCAGCAGGGCAGGAAGGAGGGAGCCCCAGGACCATGGGGTTGGCCTTCTCAGGAAACTCCACCACAGCCTTTTCATTATGGTGATAGGTTTCCCTTGTCAGTCAGCCCCACTTCCAGTGAGGGTTCAGTTAACTTAGCTGAAGCTTTCTCAGATGATGCACAGATGGCCTTTAAAAGTGTGAATCAGAGCATTTTAGCCTCTTGCCTAAAACCTCCTAATGGCATCTCGTGAAACAAAAACCAAACTTCCTTGCTGTAGCTGTGGGGCCTCTAGCCCTGCCCCATGCTCCTCTCACTACTGCCCCAGAGGTTGCCCCTCTGAGTCCACACTGCCCTGCCCTACTCCTGCTGCTCTACACTCTGACTCTCAACCCCTCTTCCAACCTCCAAGCCAGGCTACCAGGGCCGCCACCCCGCTGGCCTCCCCTCCCAACAGCTGGGCACATCTAGGGAGTTTGCTGCTTTGGTAAACCCTGGGAACAGAGCTCCAGCCTTGCGGCTTAGAACGGGAACACCAGGGCGCGCCCTGCAGGAAGGGGGTGTGGCCCGGCCTGCACCGCAGCTTGGAGGCCATGGTGCTTGGCAGGGGGCTGCTGAGGAACGGAGAGCAAGGTTTACTTTAAAGAATCCGGTTAGCAGGGCCTCCGAGGGCCAGCGCAGCACCCCCGCCAGGAGTTCATCAGTGCTATGGTGCACTCCTGGGACTGGAATCAAAAACAGATGTAAACTTCTCTCCAAAACGGTCTGCTGAGCAGCCTGTTTACAAAACACGGCTGTGCCTTGGCAGTCTCAGAAGGCTGGATAATTAAACAGAAAACAGGTTATATTTATTCATGTTCTTTCAAAATGCAGTGGCTTCTGCATTATGCACTCCTAAACGGCGGCTCAAGCTGGGGGTAGAGGTGGGTCTCCCTCCGTGGCGTCTCTGCTCTGGGGCCGGCTGGGCACGCCCAGGTCCAGGGAGTTTAGGGAGAGGGGAGTGGACAATAATCTGCCCTTCTTCCCTGAGGGTTTTTGTGACACCGTTGAGAAATCATCTTCAGGTCTTACAGAGAAGACCCAGAGAGTGACTCTAGTCCCCAGCTCACATCAGATGCCTGGGGAGGTGAGGGTGTCAGCAGGGCCCTCGGGCTGCCAGGGGTCCCAGCTCCCTCCCAGATTGCCTCACCTTGGAAACCCGCACCATCTTTTGAAAGAGGACTGACAAGGACAGAATCCTTCCTGACCCCCTTCTCAACTGCAGCTGAGTCCAGGGCCGAGGTGTTCTCTCTGTCTCCTCCATCACCGCCGTCTCTCCCCTGAACTCTGTACACCCTGGCGTGCGAGCCAGCCTCCTGCCTGTGTCCTCACCGGGCAGTGCATGACTCACACAAGTGCCTGGATGTTGATGTGTGAGCCTTTTAGCATGCAAATCAGATCACATTCCTCCTGGACTCGAGTCCTCCCAGCCACATTCCCATGCCTGAAATTACAACCCGAGTCCTTGCTGTGGGCCTGCCTGCTCCACGGGCTCTTCCTACATCTCCGACTGTGCCCAAGCCACACCCCATTGCCTGGTTCCCTGTCCTTCAGCCACTCTCACTGGTCTTCCTTAGCCCCCACCCTGCCTCGGGGTGTGCACAGTGCCCCCCTCAGGGCCTGACCTGGCTGGTGTCTCCACTTAAACGTTTCCCAGGCACAGAGCCTCCTCCACCACCTCCTGCATCTTAATGGGCCCCCTGCTGTTCCCTCACCACAGCAGCTTGTTGTGCGTAGCCAAAGTGCTTAGTATACCATGTAATTTGTTTGCAGTTCTCCCCAGCCCAGCAGGCAGGGAGGCGGGGCTGTAGCAGTGGAAACAGGTGTGGGTGAGGTCGTGAGCTCCCTGTGCAGAGAGCGGTGGGGATTAGAACAGAAGTGGGGTCTTCTCTGTTAGAAGGGCTGAGGCTTCCTGACCTCATGGCGCAGCCTCTCTGAGTCCCTCCTACATCACCCTGCCATTTCTTCAGTGGAAATACATTAACTTGTATTTCTTCCCCTTCTGAGGGGGTGTATTAGGTAATTATAACACCAGCTGCCGCAGAAGCCCTGAAATCTCAGCAGTGTATAGCAGGAGAGGCTGATTTCTCACCTTCCTCTGGTCTGATGGGGTCAGGCCACTGTCCGCCCACACCAGCCAGGGGGCCGAGCTCGCTGTCACAGTGCATGACCACACGCCCCCTCAGGAAGGAGGAAGATGGGAGGAGTTTTTCAGGGTTCTCCAGAGGCACAGAGCCAATAAGAGACAGATACATGCATGTTTCTGTAGCTGTACAAAGAGATCCGTTAGGGGAAATGGGCGCCATGATTATGCAGGCTGACAAATCCCAAAAGCTGCAGTTGACAACCTGGAGACCCCTGAAGGAGACCCGGGAGAGCTGGGGCACAAGTCCAGCTGCAAGGCAGCAGCTCCAGACTTGGGAAGGCAGCCGACCGCAGCGCCCTCTCGCTCATCCCTGTGTTTTCGTCAGGCTTTCAGCTGACTGGATGAGGCCTGCCACCTTAGGGAGCGCAGTTGCTTTATTCCTCTCCTGAGTCAGTGTTAAGTTGTTTTCAGCAGGGGCTGGTTTGAGCCAAGTCACCCTGAGACCTGGGTCTCTGCTGGGCCTCTGGCTTTTCCATCCAGAGTTGTTTGGATAAATACCTAGGCACTCCACGGCCGCTCAAATTGACTCATAGTCTAAGTGGGTGCTGGAGAATTAGAAGATGACCGGAGTACTTGGGAGCACATAGTGTTACCGGCAACAATAAAGAGATGAAACATGAAACTTTGTATCTCCCAGCTTGTTCCGTCTGTGATACCCGGAGTTGAGTCCTAGGAACAATGGAAGCAGGAGGGCTCCTGACTGGGGAGCCCGGGGACCCCACTTTACAGAGGAGTTTTATAGGGTGAAACCCACACAGATACAGTGTAGGCCACAGCCATGATCGTCAAATAAACTCACAAGTTGGGCCGGGGATTTGGCTCAGTGGTGCCACCGCCTGCCTCACAAGCACAAGGGCCTGAGTTCTATCCCCCCCATCCAAAAAAAAAAAGTTACAAGTACAGTCACTTAGGTAATGGTGGTCCAGTTGAGAAGCAAGTCACGTAACACGCATGGAGGGAAAGAATAAGGATTCTCCTAGGAAGAGGTGGGTCCAGAGGTCCTGGTCACCACCGGGCTGATCAATGTCTATCCAGATTGCATTAGGCCCAGTGTTTGTTCTTGGAGGAAATATGCAGGTCTGGTCATCTTGTCCTTATCTTGAGGCCTGGTTTTCAGCCAGTGTGTCTCCAGCCGCCACTCTGGTGCGTTCCACCTTTGTCCTGAACCCCTCAAGGACCTGGCCCTATCTGACCGCCTACAATATTTCTGCCTAGCTCATCTGTCTCTAGTAATCGTGTGGCAGCCTCTTGCTGGGGAGGTAGAAGCGGCCTATCTGGAAGGATTTGGATTCAGCCTTAGAGGTCCAGACAGAGTTCTGTGCTTCTGAGTAAATAGTGTGTAACTGCAGAAGGCAAAGCAGCCTGCCACTCACCACCACCACCAAGCCAGCAAAACCACTGGCAGCTGAGATGCTTTCTGGGAGCAGAGTCCGGAGGCTGTGGGAGACAGTAGGGCCCGGCTCCTGGACTGTGGCTCGGCAGGTGGGGAGGGGCAGCTGGCACCTGGCTCTGTGGAACCTGTACACCCTGCTGGCCAAGAGGCCCAGAGCTGGCCACCTCAGCACTGACCTCTGCCGCCCACCACACTGGAGGACCCAGTGCTCCCTGGAACAGTGACGTCACAGCCGTGGGTACCAAGCTTAGCTCTAGCTTCCCATTGTTCTGCACACAGAAGCCACAATGAGATGTGGTTTTTCCAAAAGCCAAAAATGTTACTGGCCCAGAGCTTGGATTGCTCTGCTCCCGGCCCTCCTGCTACACTAGACTGGGGCAGCTTGAGAGCAGCACAGATGTGCCTTCTGCATCCACCGTGGGGTGGCCAGCTCTGGGCACGTGGACAGGGCTCCCCGGTACAGGGCAGCTGGTCTCTGCCAGAGCGGGGGCCTCGTATCTCAGAGTCTCTCGGCAGGCCTTGGGTCTCTTCTCCATCCCCACATAACTGTGTCTCCCTTGCTGAGCTGCTGGGGCCAGGTCAGCAGGCGCCGGGGCTGTTTCGCTTGCCAGTATTTTCCCACTATCTCCTCGCACACGCTGGGTGCCCAATAAATAATTGTTGAATGAGCACTAATCACTCACTTGCGTAAAACTGCTTATTAAGTCCCTTCCGTGTGCCAGGCATCCTATGAAGTGTGGGGGTTACAAAAGAAAGGAAACAGATCTGGTCTCTGGCTGTGTGTAACTAAAAAAGATGTTTACACCAGACAGCACAACGTGATATAAATGGTAATAAAGGTGGAAGTAACACTGATCAGCACAAATCAACTGAACAAGTAAATTACTGTCAGATCTGCAGGTAATTGACTAATAAGTTCACTGCCGTTTCCAAAATAAGGCAAGCAGGAGGGACTGTGACAATAGCAGGAAAACGGAAACACAGAATTCAGAAAGAAGGAAACTCTGGATGCAAGTGCCCTCTTTCGTGGATGCGACACGTGAGGCTAAGCCAGAGTCACCGTGCAGACCGGCTGCACTTTGGCACTCAGAGCCATGGTGTGCTCTCCAACCTGTTACATCCATGTTAGCAGGGGCCCAGAGCAGCAGTTCTCTTGTGGAGAAAACAGAGGAGGCAAAAACCACACCCCCGCCCTGGGCCCCCCACAAGCAGGCACGGCTCTGCACCATGCTACCAGCGGGTCACGAGTCCTGCTTGGTCGGGGGACAAGGCCCGCACACTCTGCCCCCACCAACTCCACAGTGCGGCCCAGCAGTTGATCACACAGGTGTCACACTACGCTGCTGGCTCCCAGGTTGCCTCAAGAGTCCATTCCAGGGAGGGGACACATGAGGACAGCTAAGTGCTGGCCTGGGATCGCCCTGTGAGGTGCCGTGATTCTCAGGCGTGTGAACCTAAGTTTACCCTTCCAGGCTCTGTCAAAAGTATTGATGGACAGGTTGATTGAGCTTTTGACGGGGTCTTTTCACCAAGAGCATCATTTGAAAAATGGCAATGTCCAGGTAGGAATGTGTTCCATTAGTACCTTCCTGACCTAAGAAAACTAACACCAACTTGACGAGAATTTGAAAAATTTAATTTCTACTGCTACCCAGTCCCAGAGTCCTATCTGAGTGGGTGCTGATGGGTTTATGAGTGTCTCATCGAGTTTTAGTCAGTGTGAGAAATAGCACCCAAGATTAAGGGAAACCTGTAATAGGAACTAAAACCCAATTCTCCACCAGCTACAGTTGTGTGGCCTCCTGCTCTCAGGAAAGATGTATGTTAGCCTGTTAGGAGGAGAACCCTTCACTCCCTACCGCTGCCCTTCCTCTCCAAGTTCAAGTGTGCAGCGGAAAGGTGAGGGCTGCTGTCTGGAGCACCTCATGTTGCTGCTGTGGTCGGGGCCCCAGAGAGAGGTCTTGACCGCGGGCCCACCCGATGTGTGACAGACACCTTGCCGGCCATGGCCTGCCCAACAGCTACTGCGGGACACGGCGCCTGGCTGGTGGCCCAGGAAGGTCCATCTGCTGCGAACCGCCCCATACTGACAACCTCAGCACAGTGTGGCTCTGCCTCTTGCCTCAGGGCAGAGCAAGAGGAAGCCCCTGATCCTGGAAGACCCGACCCCCAGTGGGATGCATGTGTGAGTTATGAGCACCCAGCCTGCTCGTCCCCCTCCAGTTCCCTGCTCACCACGCAGCTTTCCAGGGCCACTTCTCATAGCAGGAGCATCACCTACCCTGTGGGCACAGAGCTCTGCCCTGAGGGACCACTCCCACAGCTGGGTCGTTTCTTGCCAACAACAGCAGTTCTTATGTGGACACATCCTCGTACCCCAGACATGGCGTCGCCCCTGGCCAAGCCCTCTCACTGTCCCCTCTTTATGCCGAGTGGCAGGCCCATCTTGCTGCCTGGTTTCCCAGAGACCCTTGAAACTTCCCCTCACAGTGGCCACAGAATCCTCCAAGGTCCACCGCCCTAGGAACAGCGCCAGCAGGAGCTGGGAGGGTCCCTCGCTGACCCTTCCTCAGACAGCTGCCCTGGAGATCTTGCTCTGCTGTACTTTCCTCTCAGGTCACCAGGGACCCCAGCAGGGTGAGAACCAGGCCTGGACTTCGCTGGTCCCCTACCCTCTTCTGTGCCACGGCAGGGGAGAGGGTCGGAGGAACGCAATTGCTACACCTGGACTGAGGGCAGCCCACCTGCCCCAGGACCTGCCCCACCACTGTGGGAGGCTCACCGGGACCGTGGGGTCCCCAGCTGGGCCTCACGGCCACCAGCAGCCCCTCCCTGAGAAAGCTGCTCCATGGCCTCCTCAGTTCCCTCAGTCTCCATTGTGGAAACTAAGAGCCACCTCCCTTCCTGCCTGTGCTGACCCCTAGGGCCCCGCCACTGATGCAGTCTCCTGTGTTGCTCTCCCTGGCGATCACCCCAGAGGCAGCCCTGGTCTTGCCACTGTACAGGGGAGAGGGCCTCGGGGAGGACTGGAGAGCAGTAAGTACAAGGCGGGGAGGCTGTAGGGAAAGGGTCCTGTTGCCATAAATCTCTCCCGAATTTTAAAAGGAGCTGGGGAATATTGACATGAATTAAATCCAATGAAACATTTACTTAATTAAACTTTAAGTGATCCAAATATTTGCTGTTTGGTAATATTTGTGTAGCTGACAGGAGCAGAATTACAATAGTTCTGTCAGTAGTTTTTCCTGTGAGAAGCTTCCATCTTCACACATGTACATGGTGGACAAGGAACCAGGAGGGGCCGTACCCCACCCCATACCCACCCGCGGCGCCTCCAGGGACACAGGAGGCTTGCAGTGTGCCCGACTTCTACCCTCCCCTACCCTCCAGGCTGGCCTCCACCTCTGCTGCCTCAGTGTCCACTGTGAGGCCCCCAGCTGCCCTGTGGGGCGCTGAGCCTGCAGCCCAGACACCGCGCCCCACCCAGGCCGGGATTCCTCCATCCCCACTGCCGCAAACACCCTGGGCGCCCAGGGCCTCAGTCTGGCGTCCACGTGGGCCCGCAGCACCCAGCCGGTGGGTAGGGAGCAGGCTGTGGGGAGAGCGCAGCTTCCTGCTGGAGCCCCGGGACCCCTCACTGGGCACCCAGTCTCCCTCCTCATGCCCTCAACCCCCGGGGTCGGGAGGATTATCCGCGGCCCCCTGGTTGCAGAGCATGGAGCCTCATGGCCGCCCGTGAAGGACAGGGTCCTCCTCTCCACCCTCCAAGGCTGGGCCTGGAGTCCTCCAGCAGGAAGTACTGTGGGGGCCGAACCATTTCCACAGATTCACACCCGCCCACCGCGCGGCCCGGGTCCTGAGCAGTCGACCTCGTGACTCACAGGAGGGGCGTGAGCTAAGAGGGCACTTGAGGGCCTTCGCAGTAATGTCTGCAATATCCAGCCAGTCTCATCTGCTTCCGTCACCTGGCGCTTGTGTCTCCTCCAGCGGCCTCCTTCCCAGGCGGAGTCGCTCTCTCCCAGGGTGCGATCGCCCCTCCCCTGGCCTTTGGCTGCTCTCCTTGTTTCTTTCCATCTCTCTCTTCTTCATCCATCCATCCACTCAGCACTGATGAAGAGGTCGGCGTCCACCTCACTGGACTCTGCAGGGCGGGGTCTGGGCCACTGCGTGCTGCTGGGCGAGGGGGACTTGGCTGCTCTACACCGACCTGGGGTGCGGCCTGTCACAGCTCCCAAGCCTCCCTCTGAATCCGGGGCCCAGCTTGCTCCGCTGTGCTTTGTCTCCACTGTTTGTGGGACACACCTGTGGGGGGGCCGCCCACACCCCAGTAGAGTAGTGGGGTGAACAGGGCTCCTGAAGCCATCCTGCCTCCTCCCTCTGCGTAACCTCCCAAGTGTGCAGACTGGGGGGACAGAGCCAGTCCCCCCAGTAAGCAGGTGGCTGTCCCCTCAAGCCTGATCCTATTTTTACATCTGAGCAGCCCGAGTTTGGGGAACTTTTCATGAGTCCCAAGAATTTTCGAAAGCCCGTAATGGCCAGAAAATATGTTAGACCCTGCCCATTTGCTGAAAGAATGATTCATTTTAATGCCAGTTATCAAATGCAAAATGGCAAGGAATCATGACTTTGTCAGCCCGAAGTACACTTCAAAACGTTAAAGGCCACACAGTGCATGGCCACAGAACAGAAATCCAACTCCAGGTTCAGTGAATATTCAGGCAGAAATAGACACAAAAGTCAGCCGGTCCACTCCCCTCCCCGACTTCAGACAGTGCAGCCTCTGAGTGGCCCCCAGACGGACGAGACATGGGCCAGGCCACCCAGCAGACCTTGACTGCACTTAGCAGGGTTCCAGCTTCATTAGGCCGGGAGCTCTGGGCTGCAGTCCCTGCTCTCTGTGCCATGGCCTGGCCGTCTTGGCAGCCAGCACTCTCCGCTCTGCTGGCAAACGCACAGCCATGCAGCTGCTCTGTACATCAGCTGTGTATCTGTTTTGACTCACAGAGCCTTTGGGGCATCACCCAGCAACGTGCCCATCAGTACGTGTGACATTTCGGCCCCGTCCCAGAGTCACTTAACAGCCGTTGGCTCTGAGTTGAGACTCCATGCCCCAGGGACACTCCTGAATCCTTCTCCTTTCCCTCTGCAGAGGTGGTTCAGCTCAGCCTCGCCCCCGGGGACAGGGTCAGCATGACCACCGTGACTGTGGGACTGAGCACGGTGCTGACCTGTGCCATCCGAGGAGACCTGAGGCCACCCATCATCTGGAAGCGCAACGGGCTAACCCTGAACTTCCTGGACCTGGAAGACATCAATGTAAGTCAGCTGGCGCTTTTGGGCTCGGATGTACCTCGAAAAAGTCAGTGGTGTGGGCAAGCGTGTGGCAGTGGCAGTGGCAGAGGCCGGAGAGAGGTGCCTGCCTTGGGGATGTTCTCTGCTGGACAAAGGAATGAGGGCTTGATGGTTTAAATCAGTGATGGCGAACCTTTCGGAGCTTTCAGTGATACAAACAGCCTGTTGCGGCACTCATGCCACAGGTTCGTCACCACTGCTTGACAGAAGAGAGCTGCCGAGTGCAGAAGCTCAGCAGGGCACCTTCTGTACTCTGAGGACACCAGCAGCTGGGCTGGAGTCCTGACATCACCTACGTCCACTTCATGACTAATTCTTTAACCCACTGACCCTTGGGGAACCAATTTATAAGAAAAGCAACATTAGCAACTCCTCCCTTCTCCTAGACTTGAAGAGGTGGAATAATTCAAGTATATTTATTGGTCCCGGTTTGGCGTGAGGGGTAATGTGGCTTCCCAGAAGTTCACGGGAGAGGACAGTGATGTCACATGATCAGGGAGTTGCCAGGTCAGCTATTGGGGCTTGGGCTGAAAAACAGGAATATAATTTTCAGGCAGAAGAGGGGGATGCCCTGGTCTCCTGGACTCAGAACTGCACAGATGTTCCCCTGTGGGATGCTTGCCCCACATATGGAAGACCTGTAGGAGAACATCTAGAGGCAATAAGGACAGAGGGCATGACTGAGCCGTGTGGCCCCATGGGTTGGACCAACCCAAAGGACCAAGGGGTGTCCCATAAGGACACAAATGTAGGCAGAGCACCATGCCAGCCATCAGCCCTGCCCCACAGTGGAATGAGCCATTCCAGGGAGTAGAGAGCCTCCCATCCCTTGGACCATGCTGGCCAAGAGAGGGCAGCTACAGCCCATGACCTTGAAGGTGCTTCCAGAGCTGAGACTGCTTTCGAGGAGAGCAGTGCAGCCTGAAATGCTCCAGCAATGCCCAAAGTCGGGACTCTGAGGCTCCCTAGGCCCTGGAGATGCAGGCATGAAGATGAAAAGAGAAAACCACTCAGGAGGGCAAAGGATGCCCCTTGTCACATGGTGTGGGGTTGCTTCCTGCCATTCTCCCTGTGCTGCAGACAGCCAGGGTCCTCGACCTCTCTGGACGTCAGTGCAGCTCAGTCCAGGGTGCTTGATAGATGGGCACCGGGTGGACAAAGTCCTTGGTCCTCTAGGCCTGAGATGGCCTGGGCTCACTCATTGTCCTAATTGTAAAGAGTTGGGTGTGCCCAGGTGCATGTGTGTGTGTGTGTGTGTGTGTGTGTGTGTGTGTGTGTGTGTATGTGTGTGTGTTGGGGTGCACATTTATGTGTACCAAAGCTCTCAAGGTGGGTGTCCGCTCTTAAACGCATCTGTCCAGTAATGATTCATTGAGGGCTTGGACAGGGCCACCTGCAACTGTCTCAGGGTCCATGTGTGTTAGTTGATGCTGTATTTAAGGACACCCGGAATAGAGGCAGAGGCAAAACTCCTCTTAATGTACTTTCCATCAGTTAATTAAATTACCTTGACAGTTTTTTCTCCTCCTTGAAACACGCCTGCAGCACCAGCTCAGCTGCACTTGTACTTTTCACAATCAGGTTAGCAATCTGGGTAATTGTGGGTACAGCCCAAGATTAATGTCCCCTCGTTACCTCCTAGCAAATGCTGCTGCCCATGGTTAAGTCAGCAGCCTGCAGAGGCAAACAAACACCCATGAAGTGGACACAACACACGCCTCCCCCTGCCACAGGGGAGGAGGCCGCCGTGTGCTGGAGAATACAGGTTCCAGGGTCACAGGTCTCCCAGTCTCAGCTGTGCCACTTACTCATTGAGAACCTTGGAAAGGGCCTTTGGCCCCTCTGAGCCTCAATTTCTTCATCTTCATCAGCGAAATGGGGATAATGCCTCATAGAATAACAGTGAAGGTTAAGTGAGGTAACACATGTAACGTTCTTAGCATATACTATTTCGTAAATGCCAAATATTATCATTCTTACTTACATGAATGTTGTTGCTATAGCTGCCGTTAAACAACAAACTCAGTACTTTACAGCCAGAATCCCCTTGAGCAGCCAGCAGCAGCCCAGCAGGCTCCCGGGCAGGCAGATATGGCTCGGAGATACCCTGTGGCTTGGAGTCAGGGCTGGGGATGCCACTGCCCTCATCAGCCTTGGTTCACACAGGGAGACAGACACTGACCAGCCTCCTCCGCTGCCCGAAGCGGGCTCAGCTCAGCCCCTGGACTTTGTTGAATCAATGGGGAAGTGGAGATGGTGACCTCAGGCCAGCTCGGGCTGCACACAGGCAGGAAGCACCTGGCGCCCAGAAGTGTGGCAGCCCCACTTGGGGACAGTGAGGAGACCGAGCCGTGTCCTCGGGAGACACAGGATGTTATCATAGCAAGAATGGGTCGGAGGAGAACAGCCCAGGAGAGCCAGACTTCGGAGCAAAGATTCCAGGGTTAGTGGGGCTCCCAGAACCCCTGAGCCTGGAATCCCAGCACTCCCCTCCCCGCCCATCGTGTGCCATGAAATACCAGCCCTGGTGGGGGCAGTGTCATTAGTGGCCCCCCGGAAAGTGGATCTGCTTTCAGAACAAAGGCAGGGAC
The DNA here is from genome assembly GCF_012274545.1 of Fukomys damarensis. NCBI lineage: Eukaryota > Metazoa > Chordata > Mammalia > Rodentia > Bathyergidae > Fukomys > Fukomys damarensis. Next base: position 4,205,949 of record NW_022900921.1, on the reverse strand, counting down.
AGTAGAGAACGCAGAGGTGTGGGCCTCCTTTTTTGTCATTTGTCTGAGACATCTTGATTGGCAACAAAATATTAATCACTTTTTCACTACTCTTTAATGAGACGCTTTCATGGGCAACAAAATATTAATTTGTCTTGTCTTATCTGTTAAGAATTCTGTTAATGAATTCAGTCACAGAGCTATTACCGGATGCCATCCTAATGACACATGTAATTAAACTTTCCTGACTTGCAAACATCAAAGGTGCCTTGAGCATCAGAATAATATTGGATCAGAAAGCGAATGTGCCCCGCAGCCCGGAGGCAAGTGAGAAGGCCCCGCTCGGAATCCGAGGGAGCCGTGCTGCCGGAGTCCCCAGGCCTGCAAGAGCCACGCAGACTCAGACACGGGACCTGTCTTGTGGACTCACTCACTAGCGCCAGGGAGCCACAGAAGCCCCACAGCGGGCTTCCACAGATGCCTATTCCACTCGGGCAGGGGCTTTGGGTGGCAGGGGCTTTGGGTGGCCGGGGGAATCAGGAGAGAGGAGCGTGGAGGCTCAGGCTGGGCCAGGATACAAAGGGCCTCACACATTAACGTGGTCAAATGTAGGTACTGCCGGAGTCCCAAGCCCTTTGTGGACTAAAAGGTACCCAGAAATGCAGGAGCCCTGCTGGGTTCTTGGTCCTTCTGCTCTCTCACTTCCTGATTGGCACATTCGGAGTGGAGTCGTGGCCCAGGCTGCCCGGCATCTGCCCAAAGTTCCTGCCGGGTAGCACGTGGCCTTGCCTGGGTTTGCAGAGCCTTTGGAAGCCCCTGTGATGTGCCTCCAGAGGAAGCCCAGAGGTCTCCTGGCTCGGCCTGCAGGGGACAAATCCAAGGCCCAGAGCAGAGAGGGCAAAGCCCCAGACTGGGCAGCAGCAGAGCACCATCCAGTGCCTCTCACTGTGGTTTTCTGGATTGTGCTTCTGTTTGTTGGGTGAACAATGGTTAGTTTCTGCTCCTACTGGTGCTCCCCAGGGCAAAGACGATATAGCCTGTGATTTATCTATTTCCTAGTCCACAGTGTGTTTTGTTAGTTTTTTCACCAAAACAGGTACAGGTCTAGACATGTATGTGTGCATACACACACATGCACACACACACACACACACACGCGCGCGCGCGCGCGCGTGCACACTCGTGTAAGTCTCAAGGAACCAGTCGCTGCCCTTGCCCAGGAAGCTAAGCCGGGGTGGCCACAGCAGCATCCTGATCTCTCCCTGCCCTGGGCTTGGGCCAGGCTTACCCCTGAAGAGCATCCAGTGCCTGCCATCCCACTGTAGGCACCAGAAGCCAGTGCTCAAATCGCCCAGGCCTGCACATGACACAGTGCTGGGGGAGGGTGCTGCCACGTCTAGGACACAAGTGACACATGTGTCTCCCTGCCACTGGAGCCCGTGATGGGAGCTTATCCCTAGGGAGAGCTCTCTGGCCTGGTACCAGGGCTGCTGGGAAGCAGGGAGAGGGTTACCTTTGGGGACTTTCTGGACCCCGCAGTCACACAGCCGCTTTGGACCCTCTGGGATGTCACGTTCTACCCAGAAGCCACATGAGCATCTTGCTTTCGGAGCATGACCACACCCTTCCCTGGCCAGCCACCCCCTGTGGGGGGCAGAAATAAGCTTGGGGGCTGGGGCGAGGCCCATCTCAGGCAGATCCATATGCTTCTCCTGCTGCCCCCGCCCCTCATTGGGTGTGCTGGGCCAGGGTGTTTCTGCAGAAAAAGAATGCAAACCCGCCCTGTGCCTGGCGCTGTGGTTCTCTGACCACCCAGGTTACACAGCAGCCACTCAGGGTAGCGTGAGTTCTGCCTCAGCGGTGTCACCTCCCTCTGCTCCATAACTGTCTTCCTCACTTCCCCTTGATCTTAAAGGTCCAGACACGAGCCAGGAGAGGGACAGAAGCAGAGGAAGGATGGCCCCAAAGTCAGACAGTGGACGATGGCTGAAATTTATCACTAGCACTGAGCTGCCCCGGTGCCCAGCGCTGGGCCCTGTGCTGGTCCCTCGTGCGTCTCCTCCGCCCTCACGGTGCACCTCCAGGCAGGGGGTCTGTGTGCTCAGCACCGCGGAGCTGGCCCACCCGCCCAGCTGGCTCTCCCTGGGTTCCCTGGGTTCCTCGCTCGTGGACCCCAATACCTAGAGCCCAGCTTTGCCACAGCTTTTGCCCCAGGGCTGATCGCATGCACTCGCGCATGAGGCCACGTGCACAGCCCTGGGCTCGCATCAGCTGCTGGCCTTTGGCCCCAGTAAATCAGGGTAGCAGCATAACCCAAGAGCAGCATGTGGAATTGTTTAGCCAGGGTTTTCTCTGGGAGAGGAAACATTTTTCTATTGTATTTTTCATTTTTTAAAAAAGCCTACCATGCATTCAGTATATTTCAAATAACTTAAAAGAACCACTTTTTTTTGTTGTTATGCATGTGGTTTTTTTTCCCCCCACTGAATCTCACTATTTGGGGCTTTCAAATGTTGGCAGGCAGAAAACAGCGATAAAAGCCGAAACACAAAGCCCATTAGAAGAAAGTAGCTGGCATTGTTTGAAGGGTGTGTTAAAAGGTTCTCTTTTCCCTATGCCTAAGTGGTATAAAACTGGGAACAAATAATTCTAATGAAGCATATGCTTTCTGCAAGTGCTTCTTTGAAGTGAGTTATTTAAAAGACCAAAAGAAAATGATTTATGAGCTCATGACTCATTTAATTTTTATTGTCTTTATATGAGCCAGTCATGAATCCACTGTAAAAGATGAGAGGCGTTTGATTGGCATGGAGAGCTGTTTGCAACTCGATAGACAGTGGTTGTGGGCTCTGAATTGAAATCATCTCATTAAATGGCGGGTACATTCTGTTACGCCATCTTGGGTAACGCTATGCTTGAGCTCTCACAGGGTGTGGTCAGTGCTCTCCGGCTTGTGTTGAAGACACTGGTTTTATTGAAACATCTGGGCCCTTGTGCTCCGCATGGGTTTAAAGTGGCCGTTTCTGCATGGAGCGATCTAGAAGATGCCATCCCGTGCCCCTGCGGCACCGACCCCAGGAGCTGCAGGCATAGCTCTGCCCCTGCCAGCTCCCTGGGCCTTCGCTTTTGGGGGGCCTCTCAGGTAGCTTCCTCTAGGTCATCTCTTTTCCCTCTCCATATCGCTTCAGGAACTGAGTCAGGTCTGGTGGCTGTAAAGCAGATATCCTTCAGGAAGGTTCTGGTTCCGCTTCTAGACTCAGAAGGCAGAGCCCGAGGCTGACCACAGGGCCTCTGCCTCCCTGAGCCCACCTCTTTCACTGCTGCCAGAGGCCCATCCAGCAGAGGCTGCTGACCAGCTCCTATCAGGCTGGAGCCTCCTGAGATAGGAGCCCTTCCCGCAAGGGGCCTCTCCCTACCCTGTCTGGTGCCCCTTCCCAGCCTATGCAAGGACATTCACATTCAGTCTGCATTAGGCTCTGTCCGCTGCCGACCATGCTGCGTCTACCATGCTTCTCATACCTGTGATCTGTGTGAGGAGTTCTCAGAAGTGACGCATCTCAGTTCTGATGGATACTGCCCAGTCTCCCTCCAGTAACGGATGAGACTTTTAAACACCAGTCAGCAGGAAATACCTAACTGAAAGTCTTCACGGTCACAGAAATGAGCCACAGAGGGGAATTTAACCAGGCCTTTCCGGAGTGTTCCAAGGACAAGTGAGCTGTCGTGGCTGTGAGTGTGGCCCAGGTTAGAGCCAGGGGCTGGTAGCCTTCTCTCCGGGGGACTCGTGTTCCAGGCGCCTGCTGGAGAGGGGATGTAGGCTTCCCAGGCAGGTTCAAAAGCCAAAGATCTGAAGCCCCATTCCGGGCTGCAGGCCTGTACTTGTCAGTGGGCTGCACCAGCTGCTGCCCCTGCCTCACGAGTCTGGAGCGCTGGCCAGTCAGGAGGTGCCCGCCCTCTGGCCTCTGCCACTGTGATAAGCCAAGTGCCCAGAGGAACGTCTCAGGCGGGAGGCTTCGGTCACAGGAACCCGGGCGCCCGTGTGCACCAGGTGCCGCAGTTTGTCCCCCATGTGTGGGACGTCAGCACTTACACCACTGGGCCAGAACCCCCCGTTTGAGCTTTGAGACAGCAGTGAAACCGAAGAGAGGAGCGCACACAAAACCGTGTGACGTCTGCCACTAACTGCAAGTCAGAAAACGGCACTCCCAAGCCCCCCTCGGGTTCAGTAACTTGCTGGAAAGACTCACCCAACTCGCCCAAAGCTGTTATGCTCCAGTTTATTGTGGGGAAAGAGTACGGATGAAAATCAGCCAAGAAGAAAAGGCCACTCGGCAGAGTCCAGGAGCATCCCAGATGTGGAGCTTCCTGTGTCCTCTCCTGGAGGGTCTCGAACACGAGGCTTTCCCAACACCCGGGCGTGGTTGTATGTAAAGGGGTTGCCAGCCAGGAAAGCTCGCCCAGCCCCCACACATCCCACTCGCAAGGTGGACCATTGGTCCACAGCCCCTCAGAGGCAGGACATTCTGCTTGACCTGAAGACCCCGGGCAAACAGAGCCCCCAGGAGCCAGGATGACCCGAGGCCTTGAGACCCTACGCAGGAGTTGAGCACAAGACCGGCCCTCCCTCTGCGTGGGGTTAACGCCTCACCGTCCTTCCTTGCTGTGTGTGCCCCAAAGCCAGCGTACTAGCCGACGCTCCTCCCTTCGCGCAGCAAGTGACACTCAAGCTCTGGCTGTGCAGCGTGAGCCACACGACTCCCTGAGGATGATACAGCAATGCACAGAAGTGAAGCACGCCACACAGACTGTCACCGAGTCCGCCAGCGCCCACACACCCTGAATCCTGGAGAAGCCAGGAGCTTTTCCCACAGCGGCTTCTTCAGTGCCTCTGACCCCACCCCCGGCCTGAGCCTGGCAGGGGCGGGACAGGCCCACCCAGGCACACACATAGCCACTGCAGCCCCTCCCAGGAGGACTGGCCCCAAGTGTCCTTGCATAGTGGCCAGTCTGTCCTCCAAAGGGCTGGACAGACGGGGACAGCACAGGAAGGCCAGTGTTGGTGAGGCGGTCAGCGGTAGAGAGCCAAGGTTTGGTGTGTGCGAACCGGCTCACACATGGTCACGCTCACGTCTCCTGCGTGTGTGTGTGCTCATCGTGCATGCGTGGACAGTGCGCGTGTGCTCGTGGAGCTCCTCCATGCCCCATGGATCCCTCAGTGCAGGGATCCACAGCGTTCAGCTGCTGGAGCTGAAGAGATGCTGGGGTGCGTGGCCTTCTAGGGAACAGGAGAGAGCTGGAGCAGGAGAGGTCCCCCTGTACTCCGTCCTCTCCAGAGAGAGCTCCCAGGAAGAGCAGAGGTGGAAAAGACCTGAATGAATGTTTCTGAGTTTTAACTTGGAACATTGCAAATATTGCTAAGCAAACTCTAGTGTCGCTCTGGAGAGCTCGTGCCTACCGCTGGGTGGTGAAGAATGCGGCACTGATGGCTCCTTTTCACGTTATTTATACCTGACTCTCGGGTGGCACTGTGACAGCCTCCCCCGTGTCGTCTCAGCTCCGCTATTGTTTAGAACGTCTGTCTCACTTCATTACTTTCTTTAATAAGAGCAGAAACTTAGCAAACAGCATTTTAAAGGACGAAAGCCATGTCTTTAAGTGAAATTGTCTCTTTCCCAAGAATGGATGTACGTCAATATAAAGAATTTGTCTAATCTGGCATCTGTTTATTTCTGGAAAGAACCTTGATTTTCCTAATACATTTCTATGCATCAGAGGGGAAAAAAGCTATCCATAAAAACACAATTACAGAGATGCAATCAAGCATTAATAGCAGTATTCAGACACCTCTCAACGTTTGGAAGAGGAAGAATTGCAGGTTTAGTTTTATGTAGCTTCTTATAAATCAATTTTTAAAGTCATTCTCTCACATCCAGTGAGGTAAATTTGATTTCTGTAGCCAATATTCATATCAAGAAAACAATACACACTTTGTTCTATAATTAGATGATGCCTATTGTTTTAGCCCAGAGACATTATTTTATTTATTAGTCAGGTTCTCCCCAGAGCCTACGCCACAGGCTGCTAATGTGTTCCATGCCTACATAAGAACCATCATGCAGCCAGCAGCCCGTGCTGTCCTCACGGGCTGGTACACCCCATCCGCACGGTCACCCAAGAAGCACGCATACCTCTGCCAGCAGGACCCTCTCCTGGCAGGTGGGAAAAGCAGAGGGAGAGGGCGAAGAACTCTGTTGTAGGCACACTGATGGTCATCAGCTGGGTCTGCAGCTCTTCCCTCTCCCGGAGCTAAGACGTCTCTTCTGTCCACTCCAGAGGCCCTGGCCCAAGGAATGCAGAGAACTGTGAGCCTCCAAGGCAGGGCAAGGAAGCAGGGACAAGGCTCAAGGCCAAGCTTCTGCCTTCCCACCGGCCACCACATTGTAACTTCGCATGACCGGCCAACCACTGTGGGACTGGGAGGGCGGAAGATGGCCACCTCCGTCTGTAAACCAAAGAACTGGAGCTTCCTGTTCATGCAACAGATATTCACTGAGAGCCACTGCATGCCAGGCACTGTGCTGGCCCTGGGGACAGCACTGAACACAGAGCCCGAGAAGACCCCCATCCCTCCACGGGGCTCGGCTGCTGCCACGGGGAGACAGGCAGCAAAGAAGGTAAATCCAGCACTGAGTGGCAGTGAACTGGCAGAGTGTGGGCCACAGAAGACTCCGCCCCTAGAAGGACAGCGACTGGGCAAGACAGACAGGCAGGCGTGGGGAGGGAGGGCCGCAGGAAGGGGCTCCAGCCTCAGGGCCGCAAGCTGGCACCTCTCGGCGCCACCTGCAGCGAGCAGGGGCCCTCCGCGGCTGGGGCCTGAGGATGGGCTGCACAAGGAAACAGCACCTGCTCAGAAAGGACCGTGCTGAGCTTTTGGGGGAAGAGACTGCAGAGGGCAGCAGTGGGGTCTCTGAGCCCCCAGGATGGGATGGCAGTGGCTGTGCTCAAGGTGAACACAGAGGGTGTAGTTGAGAACAATCAAACTGGACTGTGTTCTCAGGGAGAGCCCTGCTGACTCGCCCACGGGTGCTGGGGCTTTCAGGGGTTTCCTCAGGGATCAAACGAGTTGATGCCAGCCACCCCTTGATATCCTGGAGGGCTGGGTTAGGACCCCAGGGGATGCCAAAACCACAGCTGCTCAGATGTTCTGTGTAAATGGTGCAGCATTGCATATAACCTCCAGCATCCTCTGTATTTCACAGCATCTCTAGATGACTTACACTACCTGACACAGCGCAAAAGGGGCAGAGACACTTGTTATGCTGCATTCCTTAGGGACAAGAAAAAAGTCTGTGCCGACAATTTTTTTTTTTTTTTTTTTTTTTTTGGTACTAGGCATTGAACCCAGGGCCTTCACCCTGAGCTCCATCCCCAGCCTTTTTTATTTCTTATTCTGAGGCTGGATCCCACTAAGTTGCCCAGGCTGGGATCAAACTTGCCCCTGCTTTGTCCTCCCCAGAGTGCTGGGGTCACGAATGAGCACCCACACACCCACCTCGGGCGCCACCACACCTAGCTCAGACATCTTTTCCCTGAATGTTTTCAGTCTGTGGCTGCTTAAATCTACAGATGCAGAACCCGAAGATAAGACGCCAAGTTCTGGCTCCTGGTTAAGCTCTTGTTGTGGGTGCTAACAGGGTACCACCCTCGGATGCTCTGTAGGAGCTTCACACTCAGGGTAGCCTGAGGAAGTGGGGTCCATGCGTCCAGCAACCAGGGGCGCCAGGGGCCTGAGGCCGGCTCCAGCAAGAGGCCATGCATATGAAGAAGGCTCAGGAAGACGGTGTTGAGGGAAAACCCAGCAGCCCAGCCCAGGGCTCCCTGCTGGAAGCTCTGGCACTGCCCTGAGGACAGAGTCTGCCCTGGGCCCCAACATGTGGGCATCAATTAGTTTGCAAGCCCACCTCTGATCTAGGGGGAGATCGCACCCACCCCACAGTCCTCTCAGGATGCCTGGCCTCCCACTGCACAGCCTCCCGCCAAACGTATTTTCTCCCGACTCAGATTTTGACACAGGAAACCACTTAGACTAGAAATATGTCATCCCATTGACTAGCCATTAACTTTTCATAAGCAGCTCAGGTATAAACCTTTGTGGCTTTGTTATGACACAGGACAAATCAGCCATCTGCTGTCTTCTTTTCATTATCAAGGTTTTCACAGAATGGCAGGAATGGGGCTCTCGTAAGGAGAGCGAGGTTTCAGTCAACCTGAGGGGTTCAGGGGGCCCCTCCAGCACAGTGCTTTTCCTCTGTAGCCATAAGATTTCCATTTTCCTGGAAAAGCAAGAGATGCCTACTGGACTAAAAGGCCAATCTCACTGTCATCTTTGCCCATGCAGGACTTCGGGGAGGAGGACTCCCTGTACATCACCAAGGTGACCACCATCCACATGGGCAACTACACCTGCCACGCCGCAGGCCACGAGCAGCTGTTCCAGACCCACATCCTGCAGGTGAATGGTTAGTAAATGGCTCCGTGCATGTTGTCTCCGCGAGATCCCCCAGTGCTGCTCAGAGCAACCCTCCCCTTCCTGTGTTCTGTCACCCTAAAGAAATGTCTAACGCAAAAATATCCCCTCTCTCACAAGTGGCTGGGAAGGGCCTGTTGACTGGTTGTCATGTCAGACTTTACACAAAGCCTCCTGGGATGATGAACCCAAGAGCAAGGGAGCTGAGGGATGCAGACAGGTCGGGCTAAGATGCTGAGGCCCCAGCAAACCCCTACATAGGGTGGGAGCTGCCACGGTCTCAGCTTGGCCACTCCAGCCATCAGAATGAGCCTTGTCTCCCCACGGTTCTATAGAAGATCAGCACCCAGGGGAGTTAGCCCTGTCCAGCCAAACCCTTCCCTCCTGTCACCCCACAGGCCTGAGCAGAGTGCACATGCACCAGGGCGCGATGTAGAAGCACAAGCCAGCCGAAATCCTCTGCACCAGGGCTGCTGACCCCGCAATAACACAAGCAAGGTGTTGGGAATTATTACATGATTCCCCGTGCCCTTCTGTGACTCTGGGATTCAGGGTAACGAGGTGCTCAGCTTACCTCTGCATTTTATACTTGCATATCCCCAAGCCACATCTTATTAGTATTCCTCTGAGCTGAGCCACATTTAAGCCTTCAGGTTTTGTGGCTGTGCTTGTTGGCCTTTGATGAAGAATCTGGGATCTGCCAGACATAACTCAAGGACTCCTAGTTATGACACCCTGGTGAGCCAGCCAGCCTAGGATTCAGGGACGAGTCTACCGTGCAGCCAGCAGGCAGGGTCTGCAACTCTTCCCACAGGGCCGGTCCAGGGACAACTGGTGACCAGGGGCTGACGATGCTGTGAATGTTTGTTTGCAAAATAACTGCACATGGTTTACTCTGGGTGGCTCAGGTCCACTAACAAGGCAAAGTGCAATCTGCAGATACGCCAAGACCCTCAGTGCAGCCCTCCCCATGCTGCCCCCGCTTTGCAAGAACCAAGGGCCACAGCCTAGTGCCAGAGAAGGAAGCCTTCAGGCCGGGGGAGCTGGGGGTGGGGGTGCTGAACATGGAGGATGTCCTTGAGCAGCTCAGGTGAAATTCAGTCCGGTTGCCCCACTGTGCTCTTGGAGGTCGGGTTTGGCTTCCTGCGACCCAGAAGATTGTCCAGCTTGCTGAGTTGAGGCCGAGCTGAAGCCATGACTCCGCAGCTATGCAGACAGCATTGCTGTGTCCCCTTCCTCCGGCTCTTCTCCTTAATCAGAAGGAAGACTGGAATGGGAGGATAAGGAAAAGAGAGGAGCCAGGCCAGCTGCGTGGGCAGGAGCAGGGGCCGAGTTGTTTCCCCCGAGACACAGAGCAGACCTGAGCCAGCAGCATGGCTAACAGAGGCTGAAGACACGAAGCCTGAGCCATTCAGGTCTAGTGCCAGGCTGCTGCTTTCTTGAGAAAAAGTCTTAAACAAGTACACAATTGCACCTATAAAATGGCAATAACAGTCTCTTGCCATATGGGCCTGATGACCCGTGATACACCTAAAATACTTGGGAAATGCCTGGCGTGAGACACCAAATCCAAGGTGGGGTGGTCCAGGTATTTGGGGCTTTATCTCAAGCCATATTGAGCTGTGGATGATGGACACCAATGGGCAGAGCTGGCAAGATCCAGTTGGATCCCTTGCAAAGTCGGGGTCACCACCCTCTGGGAGCTTCTCCTCCGTGAGTCTTCCCTGACATAGTTTCCCAAAGCGAACTCTTTCAGGAGGCTGCTGCTGCTCTCACATTATTAGTATAACTTGCCCATAGCCCAGGCCTCCCCAAGATCAGGTCCAAACCCTGACATGATTTATAACTTTGTGCAAACTCCCACACTGCTTTCCTAGGAGGAGCAGGAACTTCAGACATAAATGATTAATCCATTAAATTAAAAATACCCTCGACCTCCCCATAGTTCAGACAAGTAGTGATTCGTTCCCAGAACACAATCATCATCTCCAAATCTGTTTTTCACTCCAGCTTGGTGCTTTTGTGGCTGCACCTCTTACTTAAGGACATACTGAGGCTGCCTTTTTCCCCGGCAGTGCTAGATATTTCCCAAAGAAAATGCGCCTTGGGGTTGTATCTTCATTTGAAGACTGCAAAATTTATAAGAAAACAATGTGTTTGCCGAAGATATATTAATTACAAATTATTTTCAGTATTCAGATTAGGCCAAAAGTTGGGGGGGCGCCGATCAGAGCCAAAGGGAAATAGCTGTGTCCTTGCAGTATGGCTGGGAGAAAGCTGTGCCTTCCCCATTGCTCTGGCAGGGCCAGCAGGAGCCGCAGAGCCCCTGTGCCGATGCCTGCCTGGCCTGGGCAGAGGCTGCTGCAGACTGTGGCATCTTAGGAGCCAGCTTCTGCCCATTGCAAACAGGGAGGCCTCACTCCGAGCCAGGCCTGTGCCTCCCCACCGCAGACCCCGCAACTGTCTCACCGCCCAGGAGACACTCACGTGCTCTGAGCAGTGGCAAGCACCCACCCAACTGAGCAGTGATTTAGAAAAAACCTTCGTAGTCGTTATGGCACATGCCTGTAGGCCCAGCGATGTGAGAGGCTGAGGCAGGAGAACTACAAGCCCAAATGGGCACCTTAGTGAATTTAGTGAGATCTGGTCTCAAAATAAAAGCTAAAGGGCTGTGGATGTGGCTCAGTGCAAAGGCCTTAGGTTCAATCTCCAGTACCAAAAAAGTTTTTTTTTTCCTCAGTCAGTTCAAGGCAAGATGGGCCTCTTGGCTTCTCGGTTCCTTGGGTTTGCCTTTCATGTCACTACGCTCCTCCTGCAGAACAGTGATCTGTGAAGAGCCAGGGAGCCTAGGTCCTGCACCAGCTTGGGTATCCAGAGCTCCCTGCCTTGCCTGGCCCGGCACTGTCACTGCGCCCCTCAGTGACCACTCGGGAAAACAAGGGAGGCCTAGCCCACTGCGTCTTCCTCCCTAAGAGTCCCAATTCCAACATCCACCTCACGGCCAACGCCTGTCCTCAGATGCCCACACAGCATGCACACACACACACACACACACACACACACACACACGTGCCCTGTAGTCTGGTCCTGCCCACCTGAGGGCCTCTCCTCCTGCCACACTAACACT
>NW_022900921.1:4123941-4194127 GCF_012274545.1 Fukomys damarensis | reverse complement strand
ACCCCCCCCCCCCCCCCGGCTCCAGCCCAGGGACTCCTCGGTTTCCCCACCACCCCCAGCCTCCTGACTTCCTGCCACCCACTTGCTGTTCCCTGTCCTGCAAGTGCTCTTCCCCCTCTGCTGCCAACTCCACAGCACCCTGCAGGGCTTTACCCCCGCTGAGCTGTCCTCACCCATGCCGGCCAGCTCGGCATGGGAAACACAAGGCCTGCCCTCAGGAAGCACGGCCGCGGTAAAAATGCCAAGGAGCAATTTTTGAAAATCAAGAGAAAGAAGAGTCAGACGGAAGGCACACGTTTTACATAGGATGAGAGAAGGTGAGAAGGTGACAATGCTGAGAAGGACGTGAGCCAGACAAAGGTGACTCCCAGAAGTTCTGGTCTGACAACCAGAAGAGGAGGGGGCCGTTTACTGAGATGGGAGGGGAGAGGAAGAGCCAGTGTGCGAAAGCAAGATCAGGAGCTCCTGGGACGTTACAGGCATGTGGTGTCCGTCAAAGGGACGCGCTGGGGTGTCGTGCTAGCAGGTGGGTTTCTGAGTTGGGGTTTCAGGAGAGGGCTGAGCTGGCGGTAAAATCAGATGCGGTAGGGGGTGCATAGTATATAAAATCAGTGGACCAGGTTGGATCCCCAAAGGGTGATGCACATGTTGGACGTCCAGACCCTGAACTCCAACACTGCCATGTTGCCTGGAGAGGAGAAAAAGCCAGCAAAGCAAACTAGGAAGGAAGGAGGCATGGGAGTAGCAGGAAACTAGGGAGGCCAGGGCCAGCAGTCAGGAGAGCTGGTATTTTGAGAAAAGTGTGCTCAGCCCCATTTGGTGCTGCAGGCTGCTCAGAGAGGATGAGGCCAGGGAAGCAGCCCCGGGGCAGGACCAGAGTGTAGGAGTCATGGCCCCTGAAGAAGAGCAGTTTGGGACAATGGTGGGGTACAGTGTAACTGGACCTGGCTTGAGCAGAGGGAAAGAGGAGTTAGGGCCAAACAACTTCTCAAGGTGTGTGCAAGGAGAAACATGGGGTGTAGTTGGAGAAAGAAGCTGGAGTACCTTCCTTTTTCAAGATAGAAGACAGAAGCATTTTGGGGGTGACAGGGAAGATCAAGTAGAAATCAGGAAATTGAGGAAAAAGACAGATGCTGGAGGCAAGTCCAGGAAGAGGGCAGGAAGGGAGGAATCTAGGAATGAGGTGGGTAGGCCTTGGCACTCAGAACTGGGCATTTAATCATTACGAGGGCCTACCCCACCTTCTCGTCCAAAGAAAGGGGCCGCCACCCAGAAGGCTGCAGAAAGAGCAGCACCAGGAGAAAGCAGGCTTCCGCGGGAGTGAGCCGATGAAGGACTCCCACAGGAGATGCTGCCACGGACAGAACACGAGGTCCAGAAGGCACAGTGCAGGTTCAGGAGAGGAGGCTCCTTCTGGAGAGTGGCACGGCCCGGGAACAGGGCATGGGCAGAAGGACCTTCGTGTGTGCAGTCAGGTGCAACGAGGCCAGGAAGGAAGAAAGCATGGGAGGTGGAGTGGGCAGACGTTGGGGCCTCTCTTTAGTCCTCCTGATGCAGGGATGAAGACGAGGGAGGACTTTTCTGAGACCCCAGGAGTCGGTACCCCAAGGAGACCTTCCTGTCAAAGGTCAGTGCTAAGGCCAAGGCCGGTCGGCGCCAGTCCACAAACCACTTATGGAGGCACGAGGCCCATTTCCTGAGCTCCCAGTTTCCTGGACAAGCCCTTTGCCAACAAAAAGACAGGCAGCCCTGGCAACTGGAATGAAAGGCTTCCCTGGGTGAGGTGGGGAATCGGAGCCTGCTCTCCTGGTCTTCCAGGGTTCCCGAGCTCCCTCCGGGGAGTCTCACGGCTGCACTCGAGTGTCGCGTCGCCCCCCTCAGCGGACAGGCCCATCAGCACAGGGAGTGAGGTGTCCAGGCGCTGCTGTGCTGACACCCGGCTGGCATTTCAAAGCACTGGCTGCACAGTGCTGAACTGCTCGCTTTGCAGAGCCCACCAAGGTCACAAATACGGCGCCGGCCTGAGACGAGAGCCCCTTGACCTCCCTTTGGGGTCATAATGCTTGGTAATGTCTGATGTAGCAAAGCGACCATCATCACCGCCACTTTCCAGATTTCCTCAACAGTGGTACTTCTTTTGCTCCTACAGCTTTTTTCCTTTCTAGATAAACTCGGAATTGTTCTGTCAGACCCACCCAACTGACTGCAAATGGGATTAGATTAAGTGTGTGGCTTAGTGTGGTGCGTGATGTTTCTTAACATTGGCAAGACTTCTTATCCAAGAACATCTCTCTCCAATTATTCCACACTTTTCATGACATCAGGGAGGCTTTATATTTTTCTTCACTTAGGTCCACTCTATTTTCTGTCTGGTCATCTCATATATATATATATGGAAGTTTTTACTTTTGTATGTTTTGGTACCAACCTCTTTATTGAACTAATTAATCCTTACCACTTTTGTTTGGTTTGTTACCTGAAGGATGTCCACATAAAATACTATGTTTTCTATCTTTTTAATATCTGTGCCTCTCATCTTTCGCCTTCCACTGACAACACCCTACATAATGTCAGAGTCTAACACTGCCTCTCTTTTCTCCTTTTTCTCTTTCCCGACTTAATGTTGCCTCCTTCTGAAAAGAATGGCACTATTCTTTCTTTTTATAGAGATATACTTCATTGTAGGAGGAAAATACCATTTTGTTCCTATTTTATTGAGCCCCCCTCCCCAGAAACGGATTCTGGATTATTTTTCAAAAGCCTTTTCAATGTCTAGCAAGAAAATCAAATGGTTTTTCTTTTGACTGCCTGTGACTTTGGATATGATCGATTATAGATTTCCTAATAGCTATTGAAACATATTGCATTCGGCCACACTGTGTTTTTCCATACCATGCTGAATTTGAGTTGTTAACAATGTACTTGGGGTTGTGGTGTGCCTAGCGCCAAGCCTGCAGCTGCACCTGTTTTGTGCCGGTCTCTGCCGCCACCTCTCTCTCCTCTGTCTCTCATCGCTGTCTCTCTCTGTTAGACTTCGGTGTCCAGGTTCTAGATGGAATTTGAAATGTCTTCCCCATTCTATGCCCTAGACGTTATCCAATCCTTCAGTATACAAAGGAAATTTCCTAAAAAACCAATGAGAATGCCTTTTGGGTTAGCGCCGCATGAAAGTTTTAAAAATATTCCCTCCTTAATTCAGTATTGGTACTTTAAGTTTCCTTTTAAATGATACATTTCATTAAGATTTTCACATTTATTACCCACAACTGAGTACAGTACTCTCACATTTTAATGCACTCTGTGTTCTTTCTCTATTTCTTTTCATTTTTTAAACTTACCAGACTTAGTGATTTGATTGGTTTTTATAAACAGCTAGCTCTTAGATTTATTTATCAGTTTTTCTTTCTTGGCTTTCTAATTGATTCATCTGGCTCTGCCTCCATCTCTATTGATTCCTCAGCTTTCCTCAGGTTTACCTTGGGGTTTATGGGCAGCTTGTAGAAGTAGAGGCAACCAAGCAGGAGCCTGAGCTCCTGATGGCCAAGTCCTGGCCACGCCCAACAGCCCCTCTCTGCTGTACTGTGACTTCCCAGCCTAACTTCTGTCTATTCTATTTGGACCCCATTCCTGCCTCTCCCCAGTGGAAGCTGAAGGGAAGTTTCTTTGTTTTCTATGAACCGAAGAGGGAGAGAAGGGAGACACATCTGTGTTCTGAGCAGCCCTCAGACGTGCTGGTGCTCATGCCCCTGCGTACCTCCCCCATCCCCATTTGCCAGCTCTGGGACGAGGCCCTTCCGCTGCACCCTAGGCTCTCCCCAGGTGACAATTAACAAGGAGAATCTGGGAAGAGGACCCAACAGTCCTGACCTCGGGTCTCTGTGAGGTAGGCCATAATGCACTCTGAGCTCCCATTGTGGACACAGCTCTGGACCATTTGAGGGTAAGATCATGGCCTCTGCCTGTCATCTATATGGATTTCACCTTTGCTCCCCAACTTTCCCCCAAAGTTGGCCAAGGAAAGGCTTGACACTCAAGCTGACTTGATGACAGGAGCTCAATTCATTTCTCACATTGAGGCAGTGGAGTTTCTCTTCCTCTGCTAATCCCAGCACACATCACTGGAATTCCACTACCTTGATCTGCCACTGTGCCCTCCAACAGAGGCATAATTTTTCTGGATGCTCTGATCCCAAGAAAAATCCTTTCTCCTAAAGTCCTGGGTTGCCTTTTATACTGAACAACAGAAATTTCCAGGTACCCCTAGGGAAATATAGCCACCTACTTCAGGAAAAATACATCTCCCATCTCCAAAACGTTTGTCATATCCTCATTTGTTTAGTTTAATATGCAGGTAGCTCTACATAGACTCCCACAACCCCCATTTTGGAAACACGCAAAGTGACATGTATGGATAAATATGAACCCGCACTGCCGCTGAAAGTGATGTTGCGTTTATTTCCTGGGCCCAGAGTTCAGACCAGGAAGAAGGGTCCTCCAGACCGTCGTTACCAGTATCTCCCCACAGCCAGTCTGTGTGAGAAGGACCCAAGCAACGTGGCAGGCACCAGAGCCACACCCGCCCAAGCCCGTCTGGCCTGTGGGTCAGGTCACGCCCTCAGCCCCTGCTTAACTGCTGTGACCCTGGGCCAGGTCACTCCCCAGCCAAAGAGGGCACACCTGGCCTTTCACCTGGGATCCAGGATTTGGGAAGTGAAGTAAAAATGACCCGCTGGAAAATCAATGGCCTTCACAGCGTGGTGATGTAATCAGTCACCCAGCCCGTCAGTGCCCATAACTGCTTTGCAAAGCATTTCCTACAAGAAATTAAGCTCCTGTCCAATGGTTTTTCGATAACAGAAATAATATATCTGACTTCATTCAGAAATAAATCCCAGGGACCATTGCTCTTTACATGTAGCAGCTGAATGGCATTAAATATTTATTTAGATGTCTTTCTGATCATATTTAGAATAATGATGGAAGCCATGAATTACGGGGTACAATGCCTGACGTGTTTACTGCCTGAAATCCATTTCACAGCCCTTTCTTTCAGACCTTGGGCTGCCAAAGAGGATCATTGTAAACTGGTGAAGAAGCAAACTCCAGAGCCACCTACTGGGCTCACTCTGGGACAGGGTCAGGACTGGGCCATGAGCGCAAGGCAGGCGAGGGCCTTCTCTAACCTGCACCGATTCCTACCCACAGTGCCACCAGTCATCCGCGTCTATCCAGAAACCCAGGCACAGGAGCCCGGGGTGGCGGCCAGCCTGCGATGCCACGCAGAGGGCATTCCCATGCCCAGAATCACTTGGCTGAAAAACGGCATGGATGTCTCGGCCCAGATGTCCAAACAGCTGTCCCTCTTGGGTAAGAACTACCCATGAGGCTCTGGGCTATCCCCATGTGGCCCCAGGGGTCCTCACCCCAGGCATGGAAATGAGAGGCAGGACTTCTTCTGTGCCCAGCATGTGAGGAGGCAACAGATGTCTCCCCCACATTCCCCGATTCCTGGGCTTATACAGTTTGCGGGGACTTTCAAGGGCCATAATGAGAAGCTGTCAGTCAGTCTGCAGGTCACCCTGGGTACTTGCAGCTGTGCTGTTCTTTCCTGGGCACCTTATGAGGGACACTGGTTGCCCCTTGTCCTGCCCAGGGCTCTGCTGGCTGAGTGGGCCATGCTGAGCACTGTTCTTTCTGCAGCCAATGGGAGCGAGCTCCACATTGACAGTGTTCGGTATGAAGACACAGGCGCGTACACCTGCATCGCCAAGAATGAAGTGGGCGTGGACGAAGACATCTCCTCCCTCTTCATTGAGGACTCGGCCAGGAAGACCCGTGAGTTCACTCTGGCCTCGGAGCTCCTGGCCGAGCCAGTTGAGGGTGTCAGGTGGCAAGAGAGGCTACGAAAAACAAACAAAAAAGACCACCCATGACCAGGGCCACAGCCTCCAACCATGAGCCCTGAAGGCCCTAGTAAACTCCTATTCTCTGTGCATACAGCTGGGCACAGGGGCTCCCCAAGTGTACAGATCCCCACCTGGCAATCGAGTCAGCTATGGAGACACAGAAGTCTCTGAAGGAAGGGGGATCCAGTGTCCCAGCCCCGCCTCTGTCTCCTAGTGCTGTGTGACCAGAATCTCTGCCTCTGGTCACGAAATCCCTCAGATGTCCACCCACCAGGTGCTGCAATCCACAGTGACCCAGAGCTAGCCCGTGCCTATGGTAGTCTTCCTGTATCTGCAGCTTCGCTTCCCACGGTCTGAAAGTATTCAAAATTCCAGAAATAGAAAATTCGTAAGTCTTAAATAGCTTTTATTGCAGTATGTGGTTATAATTGTCATATTTTATTATTATAGTTTTACTGTGCCTAATTTATAAGATAATATACAGGTGTAGGAAGAAATAGACTATTTAGGGTTCGGGACAGTCCACTTTCAGGGATCCTTAGAACGTCTCCCTCACGGATAAGGAGGGACTGCAGGACACGCGCAGCACTGGAGCGTGGTGGCCGTTATCCCAGGGACTGTCACCCATCTGGCGTGCTAAGTGTGCTATCCCTCTGGCCACTGCCCCCTTCGCTCCACACCTGCAAGTGAGAATTCGTGAGTGTGGGTGCTGGTCACGGTCTCTTTCCCTCAGTCAAAGTCGATCATCAGAAGTGTTTCACTTGTTCCTCCTAGGAGAATCCTAGTGGAAATCCGTTCTCCTGGAACCAGGAAATCTGGGAGAAATGCTTTCACTCCTTATCATTTACAGAATATGGGAATCTCATTAGCTGTTGTGATCCTGGGTCCTAATTTCAAAGACTCATTTAGGAGTCAAAAGGGTCCCGAGACCTGGAAACGTTTGGAGGATGAAGATTCTGTACGTGTCGGGCGGGCACCAGTATGTTCCCGAGTCAAGCGCTACAGTCACGTCTGATCTTGCTTTCTTTCTTCCCTGCTGGCAATCACGTCCCTGCTGTCCTAACTCTCTGGGGTACAGTGGCAAACATTCTTTGGCGAGAGGAAGGTACCGAACTTGATTGTTCTGTGTCATGCCTGTGACCGTGTGTGTGGTTCCATGAAAGGCCGCATCTCCGCGAGCCGCTGTCAGCTTTGTGGACGCTAAGCAGGGCGCCAGGAGGGCCCACAGGCCAAACTGATGGGAGAGGGGCAGCCAGTCCAACTCAAATGGTGCAAACATCAAATTAAAAACCTACTGGTATATTTAATGGCAATATTTTAAATGGAAAGTTTCTATCAAAAGCCACTTGTAACCTTGGCATGGCAGACCACTTGGCAAAAGTTCCCACTTGGGTCTGAGCCTCGTGCTTCTCCCAGTAGCTGGTATTAGTGATGGGTTTCATGCTTTGTTAATCTTATGTTGTTTGTAAAAGACCAAAGAGCTGGGGATATAGTTTAGTGTAGAGTAGTTGCCTAGGATGCATGACGCCCTGAGTCCAATCCCCAGCTCTGCTGAAAATAAATGAATAAAATTAAATTTAAAAGACATCCTACCCCCCAAAAAAGTTGTACAGCCCGCCTGGCATCTACAATAGCTGTGACTTAATTATGCTTTGACTGAGAAAATGCTGCAGAAAAAAAAACCAATGAGCGTGCAAATATGCATTTTTTCAATGTATAGATTTTCAAAAGCGTATCTTATGAAACAAACCTTTAGCTACTGGATTGAGCTGTGTGTAAATGCCATCTTTGTACCCCAGAAGTGGTCCGAAATTGACAACTTCGTGTGGTTTGAGAATAGCACAAAGACACAGGAGCTGGGGCGGAACTGGGTGCTGCTCGTGTGCTCGTGTACACGTCCCCGTCCCCGTCCCCGTCCCGTGACCTCTGAACCGGATCTGAGTCCAGACAGCCCTCGGGGGACTTGGTCTGTAGCTGGGTGGGCAGAAGTGGAGCAAGAGGCAGGAGACGTATCCGACACTGCAGGGTTAAGTACAGCAGCTCCCTCTTGAAGAGCCAGGGTGTTTCCTCTCTGTTTCTCAAAAAGACCTTCACGTGGCATCCCTGCTGTCTGCTGTGTACGAGCAAACACAGCCGCAAGACGGTTTCCCAGAAGTCAGCACCAAAGCTGACGCTGTAGGTCTGAGTGCAAACGGGCAGAACCGGAACTGCAAAATTGCTGCCACAGCCTTGCCGGCTGTGACCCACCCCCGTCCTTCTCTTTGCTGCCTGAGCCTCGCCACTGGGCACGATGCACACCACTCAGAGGTGGTGTCCTGTTAAGACAGCTTGCTGCAAAGGGCCTCAAGCTTCAAACGCAGAGAGCTGGGAAGGATGCAGGAGGCCCTGAGAGGTATGAAATGAGCTGTAGAAACTTAGTGCCCATGTCAGGCCCACAGCTACGGCAGGGCGAAAGGTTAGCACTAGAGCAGTGCCACAGCAAACAAACCCTATCATGCCTGGGCGCTAGACGCTTGTGCCCTCCCTCCTGGGAGCCGGTTATGTGTTGGATGTGCTTCTGCAGAGCCTCATATTGCAGCCCTGACTGTGAGCACAGCACTGCGCTCCATGGGAGCCATCCTGCCCCTCTCGGCACAGGCTCTCATCACTGTCAGGGGCCACGGGCCACGCCAAGACCATGCCATGCACATAGGCACTGCCTGGTCACCAGGGCCTGAGGCCAGGGCAACTGCTGTGGGATTTGGAAGGAAGCGAGATGGTGATTCATATTTCCCAGTTTCACTGCCTTCTAATTCACTAAAAGCTTATGCAGACAGTCCATTATACTATGACTCCAGCTTTCTCAGCATGCTGGGAAAGAGTCCTTACACACTTTTCTTAGAATTTATACAAATCCCAGTTTTCTAGCATTAGAAGGAATGGGAGGAGGAGGAGAAATGGAGCAGGAGAGGTGGGGCGGGCATGGGGAATGCTAGATCATACATCTCTCTTCGCCACATCTGCCCTTAGGCAGAGACAGAGTGGACAGAGGGGAGAACTTGGGTTCAGGGTCGAATCCCAGAGGCCAGTGGCCCAGCCACACCCTTCCCCTCCTCAGTCTTCAGTCTCTTCATCTTTAAAGTCATCGGCTGGGCCGTCTCCCCTGGGCAGAGACATCGGCAAGGCCAGGGTATGTGCTGTTCCGCCAACCCACGCTGCCACTGTGTCTGGACAGAGGAGCCGACGGGCCAGGGCTGACTGTGGAGGAAAGAGTACCATGTACCCCACTTGCAAGGGGCAACACTGTGTATAAATGTTTTACAAACAAAAGCCTTTGCTTTTTTGGCACCATCTAATCCATTCTGCTGTCTAAACTATGCCGACCAACCAAGGGACGTTTTCCATTTCAGAACAGGACAGGTCAATCAAACGCCCAAGCCAAGGCCATGGTTACCTGTGAACTTGTACTGGTGGCCAATGCCGGATGACACCATACAGGGCAACGGTGTGTGTTCAGGACAGTGTGGGTACCACAGAGCTGCAGCTGGGCTTATTGAGCGGCCCTTTCTCCCCACCACCAGCCAGCCGCTCATCCCACCCGCTTCTGCCAGAACTGCATTTTGCGCCTGCCTGTGTCTTGTGTCCTCTGTGTTGCATGTGACCCACCTGGGGCCACTGTTCTGGGGGCCAGACCATGCTGTGTTTGCCCCTCCCAGGCCTCAGTGTGGGAAACATGTTCTACGTCTTCTCCGATGACGGCATTGTGGTCGTCCACCCTGTGCACTGTGAGATCCAGAGGCACCTCAAACCCACAGAGAAGATCTTCACCAGCTACGTGAGTATCTGCAGTGGGGAGATGCGGGTCTTAAATTCCGCCAGCTGTGTGTGGTGTGGTTCCGTGGTCCTAGGCTAAGCGATCCACCTGTCCTCTCTCCATCCCGCAGCCTTTGCTGCGCACCGAGCTCCAGGCGAGGCCAGGGACTCACGTAGGTTTCTGCTTCCAGAAGTTCAGAGCCGTAGGATGGAGACAGCACTGTGGACAGACAGCTGCCAGACAGGTGCTCTCTCGTAGGGAGAGAGCAGGAGCTCATATGCACGCCGTGACAGAGGTGCTGCAAACCAAACAGGAGGCCAAGTACAGAGTGACAGTGGAAGGAAGAGAGACAGGAGAAATGATTGCTCGCGGTAGATCCAGAAAAAGCTTCCCACCCCAGGCCTCTTTGTGTTTCATTTCCCACCTGGTTTCAGAGGGTTTTCCCTGGGCTCCTGCAAACAGGACCTGCGGCCTAATGGAGGCAGGCTATGCGTAGGTGGACAAATAAATGGATAAAATCAAGTGTCAGGTGAGAACCACAGAAGTGAGAGTGAGGAACGCTGGGGCGGCTGAACTAGCTGTTGTCAGAGACAGCCTCTCCGTAAGGTGACCTCTGAGTGGAGAACTGAAAGAAAGAAATGAAAGCGGGTAGGAATGAGGAGAAGAGCGTCCCTGGCCAAGAGGACGGCCACTGCTGGGCCTGGCGGGGGAAGGAGGCACCGCAAGCGTCCCCCTGTGGGGACTGAGGTCGAGAGGGACCAAACTGTACATGGCCCTGCGGGTTTCAGGAAACACTGGGGTTCTATGCTGAGCAAGAAGGCCAGGGTGGGAGAAGCTGAGGGCGCACTCGATGGGGCCTCCGGTTTACTGCGATCCTGCGGAGGCTGGCCCAGGTGGGAAGGCTGGACACGGAACGGGGTGCAGAGTGTGGCAGCTGTGGGCAGCAGTGTGGCTGGAGCCAGGTCACCGAGGAGGTGGGAGAAGAGGTCGGTGACACAGGAAGGCTTGTGCGCAACACTGTCTGTCCCGAGGAAGAGGCAAGAGGGGCCCGCGGAGGGTCGGAGAGGAAGGAAGAACACTCACGCCATCTCTCCCCTGACAGGAAGAAATCTGTCCCCAAGAAGGAGATGCCACCCAGCGGTGCCAGTGGGCGTCTGCAGTCAACGTCAGGAACCGGTACATCTACGTGGCCCAGCCGGCGCTAAGCAGAATCCTTGTGGTCGATGTTCAAGCCCAGGAAGTCCTACAGGTACACATCGGGAAAGGAGGGAAAAAGACTCCAGATTCTGGGGCTCAGCTGGGTGCATTCGCCTTTGCTTCCCACACTTCCCCAGCTTCTGCAAGCGATGGTACGCTTGCAGGGCCCGAGAGTCCTGTGTGCTTATTCATCGAGCATTTTTTGGCTATTCTCCGAGTGGAGAGGGTTTGTGTGCTGTTCCGGGTACTCTAGAAATAGCCACAAATGAGCACAGCAGTCCCCAGAGCTTCGATTCTCATTGAGAACCCAGAGCATAAATCCAGATGTTGGGGAACTGTAAGTATGAGGGATGTGAAAGCAGATGAAATGGGACAGAGGAACCACAGACCACTTTGCACCGGCCCCTCCCGGAGGTGGACAGAGCACTAGGTCTGAATAGGAGCAGAGTGTGAGGACGAGGGCAGGGCCAAGCAAGGCGAGTTCACAGAGGGCCTGGGAGGCCAGTTAGGCCCTGGAGTAAAAGCCCAGGGTGAGCTAGAAGCCACTGCAGGGCCCTCATCAGAAGATGAGGTTAGGGTTAGGGTCTGGTGGGGCTATTCCAACAAGACAGGGTGGTGGCAGCAGAAGGGTTGAGAAATGATCAGACTCTCAATGTATTTTAAACAGAACCTAAAAGATTTCCTGACATGTAAGGTTTGAAAGTTATCAAGGTGTTTGCTGACTTGAGCAGAGAAGGATGGCGCTCTTTACCATGTGTGGCAGTCTGAACAGTGGCCCCCATGATGTCCCTATTCCAATCCCTGGGGCCTGTGAATGTCCATTTATATAGTAAAAGGGACATCGCAGGTGTGACTGAGGATTTCCGACCAGACGATTAACCCAGATGATCTGGGTGCCCCCGCGTGGGGGGAGCGGAGGAGTCCACGTGAACTCAAGCGAGAAGGCCCGTGCACTGGAGGAGGGGCCTCAGGCAAGGGATGGAGCCACAGAGGCTGGAAAAAGCCAAGAAATGCACCTCCCTGGGAGCCCCGGAGGAGTGTGGCCCTGCTGGCACACTGCTTTATACTAGTGAAACCGATTTTGACTTTCTGGTCTCCAGAAGTGTAAGAGAATAGATCTGTGGTGTTCTGAGCCCCCAGATCCGAGGTAATTTGTCCCTGCAGCAACATGACACAAATGAAATACGGTAAAAGAGACTTTGGGCAGGCAAGGGACAAAGCAAAGATCAGACTGGGGAGAAATTTAGCTTGATGCTGTTACATATATAAATAAGACCAAGAAAGCAGAACAACAAACAGGTCTGAAATCTAAAGAGAGGTCCAGGGTAGAGATGCTAATTGGGTGACGTTGGATGAAATCACCAAGGTGACAGAGAAGAGGCAAAGGTGAGAGACCTGGATCACTTCAACATTCAAGGATCAGGAAGGAGGGAGGACACCAACAAAGGAGTCTGAGGAAGAGTGGCCTGAAAGGCAGGAAGAAAATTAGGGGAGCTCCTAAGGCTGAAGGGTGCTTCAGAGGAGAGGTAGGGTTTGAAGACAGAGCTGCTGCTGGTCTTGGTACCACAGAACTGTCGATCACCTTGGCAGGGACAGAAGGATGACCGTGGTGAACGTCAACCTGCTGGAGGGGATTCAAGTTAGAAAGCCAGGAAGGGACGTGGAGATGGGGGACACAGGCAGCAGTATGGAGAGGGTTTGTTTTTGTTGCCCAGGTAAACAGAAGTAGATGAATGAGGAAGAAGCTGAAAGCAAGAGCCCAAGGAATGGTCTGAGAGTAGCTAACAACCCCAGCAGTCTCCTTTCCCCTGCATCGCGCAGGTAGGCAGGTTCCATGGAACCGAAGGCCCCGGAGATGCCAGCCTCTCCTGAAACAGCCCCCTTGCACTAGCACAGGAGGAAATGGAGAGTCTTCTGTGCAGGGTGATAGGGGAGGGGGTGCTCAGACCGACTTTGATCTCATTGCCTTTATTTTCTCAGTGAAATAAGAAGGAAATCACCACCAAGGCTGAAGACTTGAGGAGAGGCAGAAGTTCAGTGTGGGACTGAATGGGCTGGGTGCAGGGGCCAGGAACGCTGGGCAGCACAGAGGCCCCGGAAGGACTGGGTGTGAATTTAAAGTGAGAGCAGTGTGCAGAGCTGCCTCTCTCCCTGCCTGCGCTCAGTGACCCAGCACAAACTCCCCGTGCACAGAAGGTCGGGCGTCAGCAGGTCACGGTTTCTCTTGGCAAATACAACAGGAGCTTTTTCTGCCTATCTTTCTGCAATTGGTTCTCCCCACCAGAGAACACACTCTGAGTAATTTCAGTCCCGGGAGTTTATTGAAGCTTGTTTTACAACTGAGTTCACAATCAATTTTGGTAAATGTCCCGCGGGTGCTCTAAGGGGTGTGTGTTCTGATAGGTGTGGCGCCCTGCGTAATCAGCTGTGCATTCTGACTCCGGGTCATTCACAACTTTGTGTCTTCTTACTCTGTCAGCCACTAAGGAGTACGTTAAAATTTCCCACTGGTATGGGAGATTTATCTGTTTCTCAAAGTTCTGTCCATTTCTGCTCTAAAACTGTAGTATCTTTTGGGGTGGAAAGACTCATATTAAGAACATATCTTTATCTCCACTTCATACTGCTTACCTGAAAGCCTGTTTTTGTTGTTCTTGTTGTTTTCATTAAACAACATTTGTTCATTTTAGGTATACGATGCAGTTGTATTCAACATAGGGATCTTGTACCTTTATGTGATTTTATCTTGGTTCTTACTTCCAGAAAGCCTGCTTTTGCCTAAGACTAGTAGAGCTACACCAGGTTTATTATGATTAGTATTCTTCTATCATCATTTTTCCATCCTTGCACTTTCAACCTTTCCATGTCCTTAAAGTATTCTTCCATAAAGCAATATATGGTAGATTTGGGGATGTTCTCTAGTTAATTCATCTCAGTCTTGTACTTAAGAGTATTTGATCCATTTATACTTCATGTAATTATATAGTTGGGTTATATCTACTGTCTTTTTATTGGCACTACATGTTTCTATTGCCTTTTTCTCCTTTTGCTTTTTTTCTTTTTCGAATTTGCCAAACATTTTAATCATTTTTCCTGTCGATTAGCCTGTGAGATTCACTCTTCCACATTGTTATTAACACCAGAGGGATACATCACGCACCCCTGCACCAATGCCAACATATAAAAATTGTAATTTCATTTCTGCAGTAATTCTGGAGTACTCTGAGCCCTCTACCCTCCTATGTCTTTTGCACTATTATGATAACTCCACAAGATATTGTTTTGTTGTTTTTTTAGACAGTCTCTCGCTATGTAGCTTAAACTGGCCCTGAATTCCCTATGTAGCCCAGGCTGGCCTCAGACTCATGGCAATCCTCCTGCCTCAGCCTCCTGAGTGCTGGGATTATAGCTATGTACCACCCTGCCTGGCCAGGACATATTATTTGAACAGGCAGTCGCTAGTATTTACCCATACACTTACCTTCTAATGCTCTTTTCTCCTGAAGTACATAGGATCATTTTTTAATAATTCTTTTAGTATAGGTCTGCTGACAACAGAATCTCCGTTTTTGCTTCTTTGAAACTGTCTCTTTATTTCTGAAGATTATTTTTACCGGGTAAACAATTCTAGATTTTTTTTTTCAGCATTTGAGGATGTCATCCTGTATCTCCCACTGTTTCTGATGATAGGCCAGTTTTCAGGCTTACTGGTATTCTCTTGAAGATGATGTGTTTCTTTCGTCTCTAGCAGTTTATAAAGTGCTTGGGTATGGTGTTCTTTGCATTTATTCTGATTTAGGGTTTGCAGAGGTTCTTGAATGTGTGGATTGATATTTTTCATCAGATTGGGGAAATCTCAGCAATTTTCCAAATATTCTGCTCTGTCCCTCCTCCCCTTCCCTCCCTCTCCCTCTCCCCGCTGCTCCCTACACCCCTTCTCCCTCTCCTCTCCTCCCGCTTTTGTCCTTGTGGAGGGACTCTGTTATTTTTTTTTTTAATTAGATCTATCCATTGCGTCCCACATGTCTCCTGCTTCCCTTTGGTACGTCCTATCAACCTGTTTTCTGCTGTGTCTAATACGGATTTAACAAGGCCTATTTATTGAGATATTTCAGGCATTTCATTTTTCATTTTTTAAATTTCAACATAATTTTCTATTTATATATAAATTCTTAATTGTCTTTTTGTGGATCACCTGTCAGTCTTTTAATGTTGTTTCACATCATATCCTCTGTCTCTCAGCCTGGTGGTATTTTTTAATCCACATATTTTATCTGAAAAATTGTAGAGATTTTTAAATGACTGTCATTCAACAGAAAGGGTTTGCCCTTTCCAGTGCTAGGCTGAGTGGTGCTTCTACAAAGTTCAGACTGCCTCTGCTTCAGCCCTAATTTTGAGGCTTTTAACTGAGAGTCTGCTATTTTCACCAGGACCTCTTCCCTGCCAGGCCATCACAACTCAGAATTTTGAAACTATGGAAAATTCTCTTCTGAACTTAAGAGATTTCAGGGTTAGCTGTCCGCCCTTCTCCTCTGCCCCTCCTCAGAACAGGAATATGAATCTTAGTGGGGAAGGCTAAGCAGAAAGGAGAAACAACAGCTCCTGTCCAGACTGCAGGGAAGGTGTGCTACGAAGGGAGCAGAAAAATAGAGCAGCTGAAAAAGAACGTGGAGTCACGAAGGGCTTTTTTCTTTTTTAAGAGAACAAGAGCCAGGTATGGTGGTGATGCCTATAATCCTAGCACTCCAGGCAGGAGAACCACTGTGAGTTCAAAGCCAGCCTGAACTACATAGCAAGATCCTGTGTTGAAAGAGAAAATGTCCAGGTGACATCATCATGGTGGGTTAAGAAGCGCTGGGACGAAAAAGACCATGTGAGGTGCCAAAGCCTTTGGCAAATGAAGGGAAGTAGCCTGGTAACTGGCTGGAAATAGAATAAATTGGGCTCCCTGGGGGGTGCTGGGGCTCGGAGTAGGAAGAGTCTAGAAAAACAAAAATGGTCTGTCCTTGAGGCTGTAGGGCACAGGAGCACCTAATTAGAGTAGGGAAGTAAAGGGACTCTTTGGAGCGGGTGATGAGAGGAGACTGAACATATTTCAGCAG
The DNA here is from genome assembly GCF_012274545.1 of Fukomys damarensis. Classification (NCBI taxonomy): domain Eukaryota; kingdom Metazoa; phylum Chordata; class Mammalia; order Rodentia; family Bathyergidae; genus Fukomys; species Fukomys damarensis. The sequence continues at coordinate 4,178,129 of NW_022900921.1, read as the reverse complement.
TCGGGAGAAGCTCCGCTCTGTGTAACCTCCCTTGAGGCCATCCACAGATGAAAGCACCCACAGTCACCAGAGTGCAGAGGGTTACTGGAAGCCAGTACTGGAAGAAGTGGGTAGAAGGGAAGAATCGGGTCGGAGATCTCAACACTGGGAGGTCAGGCGGAAGTACGGAAGCCGGAAGAAGGGAAGTCAAAGGAAGAAAATGTTTCTAAAATGAAATCGTGAGCCAGATGAAATCCTGTTGAAGGATCACAGTGTGATCTCAGAACCTGGCCTGGAGGTCTAGAGCACTTCGATAGAGGGGGAAAGATGGAAATTTGGTGGATATGCAGTAAGGGGATGTAAAAGCAGGGGCTGTGAGATGCATCTTGAGAGGAGTTCTGACCAGTGTGTGCAAAGATGGTTCATTTTTTGCACCCAACCAGAAAGGCTTCAATATAGTTGGTTGAAATTGAAATTTCAGAAATTGTGTTGACAAGGTACAGGTTATGGTGACTGAGGACAGGCAGAGGAAAAGCCCACTGAAACCAAGAAGGAACTGAGAAAGCAGGTGTTGGACAAAACAGCCGTGTGGATGGATTTGAAGTCACCAAACTTGGTGACCGAGAAAGTAGCAGAAAAGATGACAGTGAATCTTGGGTCAGCATATGTAGTGAACAAAGCGGGTAACTAGGATGTTGGCCAATGAGTGGTAAGAAAAAGACCTAGGACTCACAGTCTAGTGACATGAGAACTATGGAATAAAGTTTTTGAACTTATATATAACTACACTGTTAAGAAGTGAAAAACAAGGGCTGGGGATTTAGCACGGTGGCATGGTGCCTGCCTCATAAGTGCAAGGTCCTGAGTTTGATCCCCGGAACTAGGAAAAAAAAAAAGCTTTCATCATATTACAGGGACCTAGAGAAGACCATGGTTTCCTCAGACAGCAGGATTTCAGATTCTGTGATGAAAGAGGGTCAGCTACTATCAGAATCCCAGAGGCTTTAGCTGAACGAGGTACTAGAAAAAGCTACTCAGAGTCGAACGCAGATCAGAAAGGGGTGACAATGGGTGAACACAAGAGTCCACCTCACAAATCAGACACAGAGCAGCTAGGGAAGGGTGCAGAGCATGTGAAGGGCCACAGAGCTTCCAGGGGGAGGGAGGAGGGGAGCCCTGGAGCTGGTTTCTGAGTGGTAAGTTTAAAACCTCTGTGTTCAGGCTTTGGCCGAGTTGGTCTGGGTGCCTTCAAGTAAAATATGAAAGAAATTAAGTCCTTAAGAGAGGACATTTTAGAGAGAGAGAGAGAGAGAGAGAGAGAGAGGACATTATCCATCATCTGTATGCCTCTGAAGACAATGCCTGCAGAGGGGAGGCTTCTGTCCTGGGTTTCCACGCAGGGATCCCTGAGGAGCCAGCTGTCCACTCCCCGCAAATGATGTCCGTAGACACAGAGAACGGAAATGACCGTCACATCAGCTTCCACCACCAAGATGACCAACTTCTCGCCATCTTTTTTTCAAGTCCATAGGTGTGGACCCTCTGCCAGCCAAGCTGTCCTATGACAAGTCGCATGACCAGGTGTGGGTCCTGAGCTGGGGGGAGGTGCACAGGTCCCAGCCAAGCCTGCAGGTATGTTAAGCACACGGAGCTACACTTACCCTATAGGAGGAGGACTCTGTAAAATAAATGTCTCTGGCTTCCCTGGGTGACTATTCAGTTACCTAAAATATTTTCATAAAGGCTCAAGAAGAAGGTAGGAAATGGCCGCAGGGAATTGCCCCGTCAGGCAATTAAAGTATCCTCAGCCAGGCCTACTTAAAGACAGCAATACTGATGATTAGAGATTCAGAATCCAAGACAACCCCGACCTACGATACCTGCCTCTCTTGAGCCAGTAACTCCTGGAACCAAGTAAGATGAGGCCCTGGGGTCCAGGTAGCAAGAAGGGGAACACAGCTTTCTTCCCCTTGGGCTGGGCAGGTTGGAAAATAGCAAGTCATAGAAGCTGGCTTTGATTTTCTGTTGCTATACCAAAATTCCCAAGGCTGGGTAATTTATAGAAGAAAGACATTTATTGTGGCTCGTGGTTATATCCGAAATCAGGCAGCTACATCTGGTCAGCTTCTGGTGAAGACCACCTGCTGCACCTTCTCCATAGTAGAGATGTGGGGACGGGGGCGCACACAGAAAAAGCCCGTGTTTCAGAGACTGAGAAGCGCCAGGTCCCCTATATCACAACCTGCTCTTGCGATAACGAACCATTGCCACCAGAGCCTCCAAGAGGGTGGCGTGCTTATGACCTGATCACCTCAGAAAGGTCTCCCTGCCCCTCAATACCACAACATAGGAACTGGACTGAGCCTCCTCAGTGTGGGTTTTGGGACAAACTTATTCAGATGGTAGCGCTGCCTAATGAAAGGGGAGAAGCAGCCATAGCGATTATGTCCATAAGCAAAAGTACTAGGTTTTCACAATGTGCCATTGTATGGAAAAGATAAGCAGCGTGGCTGTGCAGCCCACACACTCAGGCCCTTGCCTTTTACTTTCTGCCCCCAGGAAGAGGCTAGGCTGAAGAGATCTGCAGACTCCTCCCTGTACCAGCCAGGGAAGGGCAACACAGTCCTGTGTGTGCCTGGCCCAGCCTTTCTCACTAGGAGTCCACTAGAGGAATGAGTCCTGGAAAAAGTGATTTGAATGCCTGTTTGCTTGACTCTCTCAAAGAGAATTCTACATGTTCAGGAGAAGAATTCACCCATTACATACAATGGATGATGAGCCAACAGAGTGTAATTCTCTCTCAGAAACCCACTTGAGAAGAACTGCAGATGGAGATAACTGTGCCCTGTTTCCAAAGCCAGGAGGGCCAGGGTCAGAAACAGCTCCCTCCCAGGCACTGACCACCTGCCTACCTCCTACTGGACTAGGGAAAAGACTACTTCACCTCTGTCAGCTGAGCTAGTCACCCAAAGGGGCCACCAACCAGTCCTGGGTCCCAATAATAACTCGTCAGAGGGTCTAAGAGCCACAACAGAGGTCATTCCAAACAGAGTATGTCCAGAGGTACAGCTGCTGCCAGAGAGACCAATCAGAAGTGCTAAGAAAGCACTTAAAGGAAATGCAACGAAAAGGTCCACCAAAGAAAAGGTTTTGTTGTTTTGTTTTGTGGTTCAACTAAAAGTGAACAAAAATGTTAAAACTGCAGTAGGTGAGTTAGAGACTGCATGGTTTCTACTGAACCATACCCCCCAAAAAGTAGCCTGGAAGAAAGAACAAAAAAAATCATCTGAAAAGGCTAAACTGTGACACAGGAACAATAGAAGTTTAGGAGAAAGAGAGTGTCACAGAGAAATGGAATCCAACATTAAATTTGGAAGAAAAGTTCTGAACTGAAGAAACAAGCATGGAGACCAACAACATCTTCAGGTTCTAGTCTACATTGCTGTGTCCTTTTTAGTAAAATTCTACAACTTCAAAAATAAAGCATAAATGTTGTCTGGCCAGATCTTTCAGGGCAGAAAGAACAAATTACCTATGAAAGACAAAACAATCAGGTCGGCACTGAACTCACCTGCAACAAGAGCTAGAAGACCATGAAACCCCATGTTCATGAGGATGAGAGGCCTGAAGTGCGTGAGTCCTCCCCAGCTAAGGTATCATCTCCATGTCCAGTCAGAAAAAAGAAGAGTACATGAGAACCCAGAAACTGTGCCACTCACACCCCACCGAGGAAAGACACGAGACCACATCAGATGGACAAGATCAGAGACACTGCAATGGGGAGAGAGCTGGGGATTTAGCTCAGTGACACCGCGCCTGCCTCGCAAGCGCAAGGTCCTGAGTTGGATCCCAAGTACAAAAACAGATGGCAAAAGCATGGAGAAACAAGTGTTCTCGGACTGAAATAGGAAGATTTAAAAGAGGGATGACAAGAGACTCCATGTACACATGATAAATGAGGCATTTGATTTAGGAGAGACTGGCAAGAAATTCCGATGTCAGGGTATAAAAGATGACACAATATTTTAATACAAGTAAAAGTAAGAAATGGAGGTTAAAAGGAGAAAGTAAAAAATACTCAAAAATATCTCTTTACTGGAATAAGAGAAGATATAGAGGATGTTAAGGAATGAATATCTCATTACCCTAAATAGGACAAACTAAATTATGAAAAGTAGAGATGATCAGACTGGGCTTTCAAAAAGAAAGAATATAACTTTTTATAAGAGCCACAATCAAACAGTGATAATAAAAAGATGTGCAGGAGAGGGAACATGAATAGACAAAGTGGTCTTTGACATTAAAAGCTCTGAAAAGCAGGGGAGATACTATATAATATGAACAGCTGATGTGTCAAACAACATAGCTAAATACATAAGCCAAGAGTGAGTACATGGGAAACAACTTGGTTTAAAATGGACTTAGATTAAACCTATCAAAGAGACAAGTGACATAAGAGACTATTTCACATCAAAACCTGTAGGAATGCTGATAAATGTGTATGCAAGGAATATTTGCAAAGAAAGCTTTCAAAGGAAGCATCTGGGTTAAGAAATTAGAAAAACAGCAAGATGTTAAGAAAGAATGAGAATTCACATTAATAGATAACAGAATAGTCCCTCTCAACCCTAATAAAGAACAAAGAATACAAATAGACAAAATGAGGAATGACACAAGGAATATTACTGCAGATATACGAGAATAAAATAGTTAAAAATAAATACAAGCTCGCAACTCTGGGGTGGAAAATTCTAAAACCTAGAAGAAATTGCATGCTTACAAAATAAAAAAGGAAAAGTTGAAATAGAAAAATAACCATAGAAGCTATTTTTAAGATTAAAGATCTACCATTAAAAATGTACATCTGAGTTTTATTGGGACTTCAAAATATAGATAATTGCTTGTTGGAACTTTCACAGACCACAGGAGAGAAGATGTATGGCACTCTAGCCAGTATAATTGTAATTATAAAAAGTAATTAAAAACAGCATTTATAGAACTATAACCTCACCTACAAATACAAAAACAAAATTCTATACACTTACTAGGAATAGAGTCAGACCATGTACCTCCAGAACCAGGCAAGGAATCAGTAAACATTTTTCAGAACACCAATTTAAAAAGGAAAAAAGGGGATTTTCAATAAATGTTGAAAAGACATTTAATTAAACAGACATTCATGATAAAAAGCCTAAACACAGGAACATAAATATGATTTCAATATAATAAAAATTCTTAAATCCAATAGCAAAACAACTTAATATGAGGAATTAGAAAATGACGCCCACCATCACTGTAATCGTAAGTCTAGGAAATGCATTATACCTCCAAAAAATAAAGTTTAAATAAACTTACCTCCATCGCTGTAGATTTGCGTTAAGGAAACGTATGAGCAGAAACTCATGGAAATGTCAACTGGAAAGTGCAGCTTTGCAGGGAGCACTGGGAAATATGAACCAAACCCTCCAAAGAGTACTTTTTCACCCATGACCCTGACTTCTCTATATGTATCCAAAAGCTGTCCAAAGGCTTAGCTGCAGCAGCATCTGTTAGCACGCTGTTTATATTAGCAAAACATTCAAAACAACCTAATATTCTTTCCAACTGTGGGGACAGTGAGAGATTTGTTAAAATTCACTAGGGCTGAACGGAGGAATGGGTATAAATGAGGCTCATTCCACTAAGCCCATGCAGCCAGAAAACTGTGGGATTTAACAGTTGCCTTTGGGACACTTGTAGACCCAGCCTTGCACTCGGACACAAGACCAGGCCAAGGAGACACCGGGCTGAGAGCCTCACATCAGCTCATGGCTCGTGGCACTGAGTTTGATGAAGCAGCCTCAGAATACAGGGTGTCAGGGCAGCAAAGCGTGCACGACACTGACCGATGACACCCTATAATTTTCCATCTCCATTATAAGCCGAGAGGACAGCCTGGTATCAGCCATGACTGAGCACCACCTTGGAATCCTCTGGCATTTTCCCTCAGACACTCAGAGATCACTTTCCTAATGTACATCTTCTCTTAATACCTGGTTCTATCAGTTTTTCTCCCAAGGACTTGCCACCAAAATATCATTTGACCATTTTGTGAAAAAAAGAAAATCACAGGAAAATAACCCAGTGCAACTGCAGAACTGCTGCAAGACTGAAAATCACAGTGTGTCTCCCACACCAGTGTCCTGCCTGCTGACCCTCAGAGGGAACGAAAAACTCAAACCTGCTTGAGGAGGATAGCCAGGTGCTGTTTTGTCACAAAAAGTAAAAGCCAGAAGGCAGCCCAGTTCCTAAAAGGCAGCAGCATGGACAGCTCCCCAGCTCTGCGAGCTGGAAGCACACACCAGAGAGAGGCTCCTCACCCTGCATACCAAGCCCCAGGCTGCAGAAATCCCGATCCTTCATTCTGCACACACAGCTACCAAGTCATCAGCAAGAAAAACACCTCCACTTCCTATGCCAAGGCCCAGGGCCTGCCCCATCTGCCCATAGGGGCTGCCCTTATTTGTAGGTACCTGAAACTAGAAAGCCACTCAAGTGTCCCTAGGGTAGCCTCAAAATGGAGAAGGTGGATTACCTGGGGGTGGGGGTTACCTGTGAAAAATCGGAGGTTTCCATTGTGGGGACCTCAGAAGCCCAACACCATGCCACAGGTCCCTGTCTGCCATCCTGGGGCTGACCCAGCGGGAGAGAGGAACTGTCCACTACCTCCTGTCCCTTCCCTAACCCCTGACAGCCCTATGCAGCTCCTGCATGGCCCCTGCCCCTTGCCAGAGATCGGTTTGGCCACCCTCTCTCTCCAAGCGCTTCTTGGCTAGGGCCCTGGACCAGAGCCCACAGTTGTCCTCAGGTGTCCTCCACCTGGCAGGCCCTCACAAGAACCCTGCTCTGTGTTGCAGGTGATCACAGAAGCCAGCACTGGCCAGGGCCAGCACCTCATCCGAACGCCTTTTTCAGGAGTGGATGATTTCTTCATTCCTCCAACAAACCTCGTCATCAACCACATCAGGTGAGCCTTCCCTGCCTTGCAGAGCAGCCACCGAGCAAGAGATCAGCAATGGCGGGGAAGGGGAGGCCAGGACAGGCTGTTCAGGGCTGGCATCTTTGAGCTCTAGTTTTCAAGGCTCATTATTTTCCAGCTGGGACTTATGTTAGGGGAAAGAGGGGAGGAGAGAGGGAGAGAGAGAGGGAGGAAGGGAGGAAAAGTCGGGGTAACTCTGGTGGAGCACTGGGCATGCGCAAGGCCCTGGGTTCACTCCCCAACACTGAAAAAAAAACACACCCTGAAGACAAGTGCATATCAAAAGAGCGCGAGTCCAGGAACATTAGTCACGGAACAGCAGCCAGCGTGAGGACATAGGTGATGTGGGCAGGAAGTCTGCATCTTGTTAAGGGCGGTGAGATCACTGACAGACCTTGATAAAGGGACGGGGTGGGGGGGATAGGTGACGCTTCCCTCGGCCCTGGGAGGAGCCTCCTCCTGCTCTCTGACCTCGGTGCTTCCCCTCCCAGGTTTGGCTTCCTCTTCAACAAGTCCGAGCCTGCAGTGCACAAAGTCGACCTGGAGACACTGATGCCGCTCAAGACCATCGGCCTGGGGCACCACGGCTGTGTGCCGGCGGCCATGGCGCACACCCACCTGGGCGGCTACATCTTCATCCAGTGCCGACAGGACACCCGCGCCCCCGCCACCCCGCAGCTGCTCGTCGACAGCGTGACAGACTCCGTGCTGGGGCCCAATGGTGAGGTGACGGGCACCCCCCACGTGTCCCCCGACGGGCGCTTCATCGTCAGTGCTGCCACCGACAGCCCCCGGCTATACGTGCAGGAGGTCACGGTGCGGGGGGAGATCCAGACCCTCTACGACCTGCAGATAGGCGCGGGCCTCTCGGACCTGGCCTTCCAGCGCTCCTTCACCGAGGGCGGGCAGTACGACGTCTATGCCACCCTGGCGACGGCGCCCGGCCTGCTCTTCCTGCAGCTGTCCACTGGGAAGATGGGCATGCTGAACAACTTGAAGGCGCCACGCAAGACGGGGCCCGCCTGGCCCTGGGGGTCACCCCGCAGGGTCCTGAGGGACAGCGGGCTGTTCGGACAGTACCTGCTCACACCAGGGCCGGAGTCTCTGTTCCTGATCAATGGGAGAAGGAGCGCACTGCGGTGCGAGGTGGCGGGCGTGAGGCAGGCGGCCGCTGTGGTGTGGGTGGGCGAGGTATGAGGGAGCCCGGGCGGCTGCACTGGGCAGTCCTGACGCCGCAGCCCCCAAAAGGCACGCTATACATTTCACAGACAAAAGCAAACACCCGTATCCGCTTTGTGGTTCAACACTGGTCTTGCAAGTTTCCTAGTATAAGGTATGCTCCACTCCATTAGGAAGTATGATTTTCGCCTTGAGCTACAATGAGAACACTGCTGCTGTGTAAGGGAATCGCTGCTATGCCGGGCTGCACGCCAAGTCACCTGGGAACGCCACGGCCCCCAGAGATCCTGTGCTCCAGGCTGACACCTCTGTCACTGTCCTGTCCCGCAGACCCTGAAGCAGCCGCCCAAAGCAGGGCTGGGTGGGGAGGAGCAGGACCCTCCCTCGCGGTGGTCAGGGCCATCTGCCCTGGCTCCCTTAGGACCCTGCTTCCTCTTTCTCCGCTGCTACTTGCTCTCCTTCCCACCTGACTCGTAGGCCTGAGGGAGAGCCATTGCCTGAGGGAGAGCCATTGCAACTGACTGCACCTTGGGGGACGGGAAATCACTCGCTTTATTTTGGAAATTTTTGATTGAAAAATAATTTTTTATAATCTGAAATGCTAGTAAGCAGAAAGACGCTCTTCGCAGTTCAGCTGTGTTCTTTCCTGCCTTAGGCCATGACTCTGAGGGTCACAGCCGCACATTCCACAGCCAGAGAGAAGAAAGCTTATTAGCCACAGCAGCCTGCTCCGCCATTGCCTCCCCTGACTCCCAGAATGCAGATCTGGCCACCTTACCGGTAAAGATGCTGTCCTGCGCAGGGACCCCAAGAGACCAGGACAAGCCCTGCGCGCTGCTCCTCACCATGAAAAGGGGACATTTCAGTGGTCAGGCCCCAGATTCAGGGTGGTCTGGAGCCACCTGACCAGGTGCAGGTGGCCTCTGAGCTCAGTGCAGAGGCCCCAAGGACAGGAGCCCTCCAGGCTCGGGAAGCCGCACCTTTTAAAGCTGGATTTCTTTTCTCCCTGCAGCCCAGGCGCTTGGCTCTGATGCCCCAGCCCTACACAGCGCTGCACATGCTTTCTGGCTTGATCCCTCTGTAAGCCTCTCCGGGCTGGCAGAGGTGGTCCTGACTCAGACGCCTCAGCTAATTTAGCCTCCTTCACCTGCCAATGTATCACTTTCCATACACCCAGCCCCTTCTCCGCTCCTCCTGCCCCACCCCAGTTTCCACAAGGGCCGAACCTCTCCTGTGTCTCCTGTCTGCTGGGCCACCAAGCCCCTGTCCCATAGGACTCCCACGAGTGTGCCTACATGTGTGTTCACACTGTTTTTTTTTTTTTTTTAAGGTAAGACATGCAGATATAGACTGGTAATACTCCAAAGCTGGGGGTGAAGGATAACATATCTTGCCTTTTTTTTCCAGCCTCAATATCTTGATATATTAATTCCCAAACTCCTGTGTTTATCACTGAAATCCTCCAGCGTTCATGAACTTCTCCTTTGGGTGAAACGGCATCAGCCCCTGATAGAAGACATGCCTGTGGGCCTCAAGGAGGAACAAGAGCCCTCCCCACAACTATGAGGCCAGAACATCAGCCCCTGGGGGTCACAGGATTCAGGAAAAGACCAATCAATCCAGACTGGCCTTTTAGCCAGGGAGTGCCAGCATCGACTTGCAGACCAGCTGCTCCTTTGCCAGTGTTCCTTCCGCCTGAGTGCACCTGGGAACCATGCCTTCTGGTCACTGTCCTCACGGTAAAGATCTGAGACATGGTGGCCAGCACAGGTCTCCGGGCAGCAGGGAGGACAAAACTGAGTCAGAGCAGGAAATCGCAGGCCTAAAGCCTGGCTCAGAGCTGCAGGGACTCATTCCCTGGATGCAGAATCACAAAAGCAGGAGGACAAATTTTTATAGCACTGAAAACAACAGATCTGCTGTGGTTGGAGTTGGGGACAGTCAGCCAGAGCTTGCCTACCCTTCCTCCCACACTTCAGTCCCGGAGGAAGCTCTAACACGCAGTCTGAAAGCCAGCAAGGGAGCTGACGACACCACAGATGGGCCTCGTCCAGCAAACCGGCAAGTGGTCATGCTGATGAACGCAAAGATCAGCAACTGACAGTTTGCATTATTAAAGAAAGGCCGATTTACCAAAAGAATCACCAAAAAGCTACTTACATAAACGTAATCAGTAATTATAAAGGAGAATGGATTTCACAAAAATCAACAGTTCGTTTTTACCAGAAAAATAAACACAAATAGCGTGGACCCAAGGCAATATGGAGGCTTTGAAATGGAGGTTCCTGTTCTCTTTCTGGCCGAACAGACAGGACTCTGCATGAAGGTTCTGGATCCCAAAGCTCCTCCAGCCAACCCCAAATGGACGACGGCATGACCAGAGGCTTTCGGCTTCTGGCCAACACAAAGAAGCTCCTGCAGAAGCAGGCCTGAGGGCAGGCCACACCTGCCACGGCGAAGGCCACTGTCAGCCTCCATGAAACTGACCTAGCTCTGCTTGAGCTGGCCCACACTGATCTGTTCCGTCTCCAAACTACTCGCGTGTCCTGCTACCTTGCCCAATCCACAGGAGGAAGTCTGAAGAGCCTTCCGAAGTCTTGGCAGGGGCCAACTACTCAGAGCAGCCCCGGTCCACTGACCCACAGCAGCACCACCGGAGACAGAGCTCAGTCCCCGCACTTCCCACCCCACCCATCGCCCCATCTCCCTGCTCATGTGTGCCAAAACAAGGGCTCCCAGCTCCAGGGAGACGCCCTGGAGAGCAGCATGCAACCCCAAATAAAGCCGAGAACAGCCTGCTATCAAGAAGCGTCATAACTGCTGAGTCTCCACTTAGGAAAGCAGCCAGAAATTGGCTTTGTAGGGCCACACCTTGTTTTCTATTGACCAATAACCTGTGAACTAAGGGAGATTTCAGAACTGAGATGTGAAAAAGATTCATTCTGGATATATTTTTCTACAAGGGGGCTTAGAAGTATAGTAAATTCATTTTTCATAATGTGTTTCATTCAAATACCATGGACACTGGACCATCTTCACTAGGAAAACCCAACTCTCCAACCCTCCCCCTCTTCAGAAACAAGCCTCCAGAGGGGCTGACGGCTCCTCCTCCCTCCTATGCATCCACCAATCTACCTCACATTCTCCCCCAGCACCGAACACCACCTGAATATGTGGCCCTCGGGCCGGGAGGCCACACAGGCGATGTCACATGACTGCAGTGCTGACCAGGAAGTCCCCTGCCCAACTCCCCCACCCAGCACCGCTGACTCCACTCCAAGTGCAATCAGAACCTGTCAGAACGCAGCCCCTTGCTGTCCACAAGCACACCCCAGAGCCAGGCACGTAGTCTGTGGAGTTAGGAGATCAGGAGTAGAGAAAGCTCACTCGGAACCACCAGGGGAGTCAGTACTGTCCAGCAAGAAGAGACCCAGCTGTCTCGGTGGAGCCTCAGTGGAGCCTCCCTGGCCTCCCTCCACTCCCATCCTTTCTCTCCCTTTCCTGTGCCCCGCCTGTGTCTCGGCCCTCTGCTCATGAGCCACTCCACCACAGCTGCCACCCTCCAGGAGCAGCGACCTTCCCACCGCACACCCCAGGCGGCCTCCACCCAGAGGGCTTTCTTGCTGTGGATTCAAGCAAGGAGTCACTCAAAGGCCAGATGCTATGATCTGCTCTGAGACTGGCGTGTAGGCACAGCAGTTTTGTTCAAGAAAGTTAATAACTGCCTTGTTTTCTCTCCAAATCACAGGGACCATAAAACAGAGAAGCTTAAAAATTTAAAGGGGAAAAAAATACAATGCCTATCCTCAGGGTGTGACTACAAGACTTAAGACTCGGAGTAGCTGGTGGACCACAAGCCTTCTTCCTGCTTTTGTCCACACCAGCTCACCTGCCAAGTCACTGGAGGATTTGAACATCTTATCCCGGCCTGCAGGCTTTGGGCATGAGCCACCCAGCAGATACTCAGAGCTGAGCAAGCATTGTCTTAGGCCTCTGTGTCCTCCTTCTGGCCATGGGCAGCCAGCAGGGAGGCCTAATCTAATCAGATAAGGAGTGTGGAAATATGGGAAATTCAGGGGAGTGGGGATTAACTTCCAAAATCCACAGCGAGGCTTCCTGGGCCAGCACCAGAGTGTGTAGCCTGGTTTTCTGTTTTGTCTTGTTTTGTTCTGTTTTTCACACAAAGTCACAGTTCACACACCCTATTGAAACTCACCCGGATGGATATGGGACCATCCTTTTTCCATATGGCCCCAGAGAACTGGCCCCTGCCTTAGAGGGCTCTGGAGCATTCAGCCCTCGCTCCACAAGGCAGTCTCTGTGGTTTGGCCCCCATCCCAAGCCCGATAGTCTCTTGCTACTTCTGAGGGGCAAGGGAAGCAGGCCTATAGGCCGGCCACCCACCCACCCACCCAGGCCTGCTGCCCCTAGCCCCCACCACTCCCTTGTTGCCTGGCTCCCAAGGCTGGCCAGCCCTCTCCCTTCCTCCCCTGACCCCATTGCTTCCTACCTTTCTGCTGCTGCTTGTGCTTTCTGAAGGTCATGTGAAATGACCTCAAAGCAGAACTGGGCATGGAGTTTTGCTGAAGCGGTCGCGCACACTGACTCATGCTGTTGTGTTATCAAATGGCCCTCAAGACATGAAGCCACATCCCCCCGTTAAGATTCTCACCCCTCCCGACCTCAGAAAACTTTCAGATCTCTCATCTGTCAAGCCTCTGTCAAGGCAGGTTGCATTATTTTGAGCAGTTGTGTAAACTCCGAAATATATTTTCTGTAATCACCAGTATTTCTCAAAAGGTCTCCTGTAATTATACATGTGAATTTTTCCTTATTTATAAAATATATATAAATTATTTTTAATACATCAACTTTAGTAGAAATTTGTACCAACACAGTAACAGTATGTGGCATATGAAATAAGTTTGTGTTTACTTTGATGTATGACACGGTATTGAACACATGATGTATTTGCAGTACCACTTGATTTTTTAAAAAATGACTCACGGATTATCATAAAGTATTGTCATTGTAAATGCTCTTTTTCTGAGGATTTTACAATAAAACATGAGAAAAGTGACTTCTTTCTGGCGTCAGTCTGTCGGTAGTTGTTAAAGCAAAAGCTGAGTGAATCGGGACCGCTCGGGCACCTGCTCCCCTGGTCCATCATAGTGAAGGTATAGGTGTCCTGGTCACCTTCACAAAGGCTCCATGACCAATACCGACGCACTGGGAACAGTGTTCTGATGTGCGCGTGGGGGCTGGGACACACTGAGTTGGGAGTAGTGCTCCAGCCAACGTCACACGCAAAACGAACCAGCAATCACAGTGGCACAGACATGATGTTGCTCCCATCTTTCCCAGGATACCAAATGTTCCGGCCCTGTGACAGACACTTGCTAAGCACCTGATTTAAATCATACAATAGCTTAATAAGGTAGGTGTCACTGTGACCCCCGTGTTACAGAGAGGAAGCACAGCCAGGCTTCAAACCCAAGTCTACGTGGCCAACATACCTACCTGGTCCAAACCGAGGACACTGCCGCCTGCATTAGCCCCGGCTGCTCCAGCTCCCCTCTCTCACAGAGCCACCCCTGCCCCGCCTTATCCCTCTGCCTAGTTAACAGTAGGAGAGTGCCCAGCAGGCCCCTGTGTGCTGGGCACTGCATGTGACCCAAACCCAAAACCAAGGGTGAAAAAAGCTGTCACCAGCTTGCTGGCTGCCCCGAGGCTGGGCTTTGCGCCTGCCATACTGACGGTGACCTTATTTTCAGCATTACTTTTTGTGTTCTTAACGACTAGGAGTGCCTGGGGCACCCACCAGAGACCAGGAACCTATGGGTGATCCACAGCTGGTCCTGCAAAACTCGTGGGAGGAGCCAGCCCGGCTCAGGTTTAAACTCCCTGCTCATTGGCCCGTTTGTGGACAATCATTTGGCGCTTTTCATTGGCGCCTGGCTGTTCCTCACTGTGTTAGTTACCTTTCTCATGGATGAGACAAGATACCTACCGGACACCCAAAACTGGAGGGGAAGGGGTTTATTTGGCTTACAGTTTGCGGAGGTTTCAGTCCATATTCAGCCAATTCCAAGGCAGAGGTGACAAACAGGCGTCACAGAGGAGAAACAGCACGGCGCCAACCAGGTAGGAAAGGTAAGGAGAGTTACCAGCGTCTTTCTGTCTCTTTTATTCCATCAAGCCTATCCTGATTAGGGCGGTACTAAACTAATCGCTCACGTTTAGTAATCACATGCCTCTAACCCCAGAATCACACATTCCAGATTCAACTACCTCTGAAAAAAAAGTCCCACCTCCTCTGCAGGAGGCTTTGGGGGGACATCTAAACACAAACCATAACACTCACTTCCAATTTCTATTCCCTTCCTTTTTCTCCTTTCTTTTCTCCCTCCTCATACCTGCTCACATCTTCCCTCTCTCCCCTTTTCTTTCTTGGATATAAATAGTACTACAATATTCAGACAATAAAAAAAGAAAAATGATAATGAAAAATTATTACAGAGTAATTAATTGGAAACCCTAAAAGAACAAATTTAAGACTCACTGGTCTGCTCGAGGGTGAGAAAACATGGGCTAATGGCATAGAAAACCTATTCACTGAAATAATGGAAAATTTCCCAAAGCTGGAAAATGAAACAGACACCCAGGTACCAGAGGCATTTAGAACCCCTAAATAGACATGACCAGAAAAGAACCTATCCACAAGAAATCATAGCCAAACTGCAAAAGGTCATAACAAAGGATGATTACTAAAAGCTGTTACAGAAATTGAGCAGGGTGGTGCATGCCTATAGTGCCCTACCTGGACAGGCTGAGGAAGAAGGATCACCTGTAAGTTTAAGGCCAGCCTGGGCTACAGAGTGAATTCAAAACCAGCCTGGACTACATAGTGACACCTTGACTCAAAAAATGTAAATGTAAAACAGAACAAAAAGCTGTTAGAAATAATATTAAAACATATACTATGGTAAAACCATCAGTATAATGGGATATTTCTCAAAAGAGACTCTAAATTCCAGGAGGACTTGGAATGACATATTTCAAGCCTTGAAAGAAAATTGTCAACGTAAACTACTATATCTCACGAAGCTATCCTTTCAAAACTGAAGAAGAATTAAAGGCCTTACCCAATAAATATAAATAAATTCATTACCACTATGCTGAGATTTCAGAAAGTACATAAGAAAATCCTAAACACAGAAGGGGAAAATTGTAACTATGGGATGAAGGGAAAGAATAAATCTCATTGTGGAATAAACAAATGAAAATCAGAAATGAATAAAACACTAGAAAAACAACAAAATTTTAAGAATTAGTACATACCTAAGACATAGACTGGCAGATTGTATCAAAAACAAGGCTTAACTAATGTTACCTGCAAGAAATACATCTCATCTGCAAAGACATACAGTAAAAGTGAAAGGATCTAAGTGGTATGGCATTTCTTTCTGATCACCTTTAATATTTTTTTCTGAATTTTTTCATAGTTTGACTATGATATATTGTAGAAACGACAAAGAAGGCCATTATGTATTGGTAAAGGGAACAATTCACTAAGAAGATACAGTACACCTCAGTACACCTAATTTCACAAAACAAACATCTCACATAAAGTGTCAGACAGCATCCAATACAATTATAGTGGATGACTTCAACAGTCCATGCTCACAAATAGATAGGTCACCTAGACGGAAAAAAAAAAAATCAACGAAGAAACATCAGAGTTAAAACACACTATAGATCAAATAGACTTAAACAGACATCTATAGAGTATTCCATTCAACAACAGCAGCAGAATACACTTTCTTTTCAGCAGCCCATGGGACTTTCTCTAAAATAGACCATATTTTAGGCCACAAAGCAAGTCTTCATAAATACAAAAATTTAAATAATTGCATGCATTCTTTTAGATCACAGTGCAATGAAGCCAGAAATCAACAGCAAAAGAAACCACAGAAGGGCCAGGGATTTAGCTCAGTAGCACCACGCCCGCCTCACAAAAACAAGGTCCTGAGTTTGATCCCTGGTACCAGAAAAAAAAAGAAAAAAAAGAAAGAAAGAAAGAAGAAACCACAGAAATTACACAGACATATGAAGACTAAATAACACACTTCAGAATGAATGGTGAGTCACTGAAATTATCAAGGAAAAAAATTTTTAAATTCCTAGAATCATATGATAACAAAAACACAATATATCGTAATTTATCGGACACAATGAAAGCAGTTCTAAGAAAGACGTTTATACCTATGTGTGCCCATACCAGAAAAACAGCATGATCCCGAATAAATAACCTAGTGACATATATCAAGGTCCTAGAAAAATAAGAACAAATCAATCCAGTAGAAGAAAAGAAATAAAATCAGAGGTGAGAGTTAATGAAATGGAGACTAAAAGAAAAACATAGGATAAGTCAAATAGTTCTTTGAAAATATAAAAAAATGCTAATCCATTTGTTAAACTTGACAAAACAAAGAGAAAACACCCAAATTAATAAAATTGAGAAGAAAAAGGCAAAATTACAACAGGTACCACTGAAATTCAGAGGATTGTCAGAAACTATTATGAAAACTGACATTCCAATAAATTAGAAAAGCTATAAGAAATGGAGAAATTCCTAGACACATATGATCTATCAAAACTGAACTAAGAATATGTAAATATCTACACAGAACATTAACAAGCAATGAGATTGAAATATTGAATAAAAATTCTCCCAACAAAGATAAACCCATGATCTCATGGGTTTACTGCTAAATTTCACCAAACCTTTAAACACCAATGCTTCTCAAGCTTTTCCATAAATTATAAAGGGAAAGAACACTTTCACATTCATTCTCTGAAGCCAGCATTGATTACCCTAATACCAAAACCAGATAAGGATCAACAATAAAGAAAACTACAAACCAATATCCTGGATGAACACAGAGGCAAAAATCTTCAATAAGATACTTTCAAAAAGAATTCAACAATATATTTTAAAAAATCATACACTATGATCAAGTTGGTTTCATCACAAGCATATGAGGCTAGTTTAACACATATAAGTCGATAAATGCAATACAGCACATAAAAAGAACCAAAGATATTTAAAAATCACATGATCATATAGATGCAGAAAAGACTTTGACAAAATTCAACATCCCTTCATGATAAAAATCCTGAAGAAAATAGATGTAGAAACATCTTTCCTCAAATTAATAAAAGCTATATGTGACAAGTCTACCACCAACTTCATAGTGAATATGGAAAGCGTAAGTAATTGCCTCTAAAATAAGAAATAAGACAAGGGTATCTACTCGTACCTCTCCTGCTCATATATGCTGGGCAGTATATGGTCCTGGCTTGAAGTTTTAGCCAGGAAAATTAGGTAAAAGAAAGAAACAAAAGGGATACAAATACTAAGAAAGTAAGAAGTCAAATTACAGTATCCCTACTTGGGGATGATATGATCCTTTACATAGAAGTCCCTAAAGCCTCTACCAGAAAGCTTTTAGATCCAATGAACACATTCAGCAAAGTGGCAGGACATAAAATCAACACACAAAAATCAATGTCTCTGTTTTATACCAATAATGAACCCACCAAAAAAGAAAACTGGAAAACAATTCCATTCGCAGTACCTTTAAAATAAAATAAAACACCAAGCAATCAACCCAAGCAGGAAGGTGGAAGACCTCTATAATGAAAATTATTCTATAATTGAAGAAATAAACTAAAGAAGACATTAGAAAACAGAAAGACCTCCCTTGCTTATCACGGGTTGGCAGAACTATTACTGTTAAAATAGCCATGTTACTAAATGCAATCTACAGATTCAATGGGATCCCTATTAAAATACAACATTCTTCACAGGGCTCAAAAAAGTAACTCTCAAATCATATGGAAGCCCAAAAGACCCAAAATAGCCAAAGCCATCCTGAGCAAAAAGAGCAATGCTGATAGCACCGCAACACATGACTGCAAGGTACAGTGGTGAAAGGAAGGAAGAGACAAGAAAAAAGCAGACAGAAGGGAAAAAATTATCAGGAGCATTTCCACATAAATCTGGGGGAAAATCATTCCACACTTAGAAGTCTGACTATAGCTGTCTAAGCCCAAGTTCACCATGCCTGAGAGCCCGCTATGGTGTGTGGAAACATAACTCTGTTTTGCTTCTGGTCACAGCTGAGGCCTCCAGGGTCTGTGCAACTGTGGAGCTCAACAGCAAGATAACACAGCTAGCTGGGGACATCCTGGTTCCTTGAGAACCCAGGAGTAATACAAAAGAGAAAGGTTTTGCCTGGGCTGATAAGGTTCCCTATTGGCGCAGCTCATCCCACCTACTGAGATCGGAAGCTCTCCTTTCTGAGCTCATCAGCCTGAGATTTGCAGAGGATCAGACATAAGATGGCCAGGGCCTAAGTCACCTGACACTCTCTCCAATTACTGTGGGCACCCAGTAAATAGTGGCCAGCTCGGAGTCTTTGTCTTTGCCTGCTCTGAGGCACTGACCTCCTAGCCCCATACTTGAAGTTATGCAAGTCTCCAGGGTCTTTTTTTTCTTTAGCCTTCACCATCCCCCTTTCTAGGCAGTTGGAGGAAATGAGCCTCTGATAAAAAATGGAAACAAAGCTTTTATTAATAAGGAGGGGAAGATGAATTAAAGGGAGGGGAGGAGAATGGGAGAAAAAAAAGTAAGACATATCATGTACAGGTACACATTCCCTATGATGAATGTGATCATTATGTATATCTATAATGTATCGATAAAAATTTGTTTAAAAAAGTACAAGCTGGGCATGGTGGCTCAGGCCTATAAGCCCAGCACTCGGGAGGCTGACTCAGGGGCATCACCCCAAGTTCGAGGCCAGCCTGGGCTACAAAGTAACAGCCTGTCTAAAAAAAAAAACAAAACAAAACAAAACAAAAGTATAGTGGTACGATGGTACTTGCCATTAATTGGTTCCAGGAGGCAGAACAAGTACCAAAAACAAAGAGTACCAAACAAATTTTTTTCAGCTAGAAAATGTAGCAAATCACAAGGCAATCAACACCAACAAGTCCTGGTTTATGTAAAAAGTACCAAATAATGAGCACCAGGACAGAATTTTCACACCAAAATACATCAAGCACCAAATTCGATGAGTCTCAAAGTAGTCAGGCACACACCTGTAATCCCAGCACTCGGGAAGCTGAGGCAGGAGGATCGCTGTGAGTTCAAGACCAGCCTGGGCTACATAGCGAGTTCTAGGTCAGTCTCAACAACATAGTGAGATCCTGTCTCAAAAAACAAACAAACAAAAAAAGAGTGTATATTACAAAGCCATAAGAGTAGTCAGACACACCTGTAATCCCAGCACTCGGGAAGCTGAGGCAGGAGGATCGCTGTGAGTTCAAGACCAGCCTGGGCTACATAGCGAGTTCTAGGTCAGTCTCAACAACATAGTGAGATCCTGTCTCAAAAAACAAACAAACAAAAAAAGAGTGTATATTACAAAGCCATAGTAAGAAAAACAATATGGTACTGGCACCAATATATACATGGAGTCTAACGGAATAAAACAGAAGACAGAAATAAACCCAAGCACCTATACTCATCTGGTTTTGGATAATGGAGTCAAAAAAGGAGAAAAGACAGTTTTTTTAACAAACAATGCTAGGAAACTACCATGTGCATAAAACTGAAACAATATCCTTGTCTGAATACCCCTGCACTAGAATTAAATCAAAAAGAGTCAAAAACCTAATTATATGACCAGAAATTTTGAAACTGCTGGAAGAAACATAGGGAAAACACTTGAAGCAATAGGAACAGGCAAAGCCTTCCTGAATAGGACCCCAACACCGTAAGGAAATGCTATCCAGAATCAACAAAGGGGACCACATGAAATTAAACACCTCTGCACAGCAAAGAAAACAATCAATAGAATGAAGAAACAAGCTACAAAATGGGGGGAAATCTTTGTAACCTAAGCTTCTGATAGAGGATTAATATCTAGAATATACAAAGAACTCGAAAAGCAATACCCAAAAAATTTGTCAATAAATGAGAAGAGAGAATTCTCAAAAGAAGAGGTGAAAATGACCAAGAAAATGTTCAACAGTTTTAGCCATTAAATAAATGCAAATCAAAACTACACAGATTCCATCTTGACCTAGTTCTAAGGGCTATCACCAAGGATACAGAAACGATGAACGCTGGCAAAGAAAACAGAACCTTCCTGTACTGTTGGTGGGAGCATAAACTAGCACAAACACTATGGAAACAGATGCGAAGGGCAAGGGACTTAGCTCAGTGGGACCGTACCTGGCAGGCACAAGGTTCTGAGTTCGAACCCTAGTACTGAAAAGAGAAAAATAAATAAATGTGAAAATTCTTCAAAAACACTAGAAATAGATGTACTACTTGATCCAGCTATAGCATTCCTTGGTATTTTCCTAAAAAAAATAAAAACAGCATACTATAGTGATACAAGTATAACCTGGCTTGTGGCAGCGCAACTCATAACAGCTAAGCTATGGAAATATCGTAGGTGCCCATCACCAGGTGAACAAAGAAAATGTGGGGTGCGTATGTACTCAGTGGGGTACTGTGCGGGTGTAAAGAAGAGCAAAGTCACATCTCCTGCAGGAAAATAGGTAGAACTGGAGGCCACCATGTTAAGCAAAATAAGTTACTCTCAGAATGCTAAGAGCATATGGTTTTTTTCTTATATAAGCAATCTAAAAATAAATTTTATAAATAAATAAAGGAACAGTGACAGGAAACTAGGAGACTTTTTAAGATGCTGAAGGGAGTTGGGGGAGGGTGGAGGAAAGGAATGAAAGTAATAGGAATGAAAATAATCAAAATACATTACATACCATACACGCACCAACATATTAAAATAAACCTCACTATTCTGCATCACCAATGTGCACCAATAAAAATAATAAATAAATATACAGAAGAGACAGGGGTGTAGCTCAGTTGCGCAAGGCCAAAGGATCAAACTTCAGCACTACAAAAAATAAAAGTTTTAACAGAGTCAAATAATATACATGGAGGTCGTACACATGTATCTGAGATACAAATATATTCCAACTTGACTAGCAAAAATTAAAATGACCAATAGCAGCAAAGATTTAGACAATGGAGAACAAAAGGCTGACAGGAGCATAGCCACTGAAGAAGACAGTCTGTCATTATTTTTTAAAGTTGAAATGTGTGCATTCTACTCCTACATCCATCCACAGCAGGAAGTCTTGCCCACCCACACGCCTGAACACATGTTCGTGACTAGTCATTGCCACATTCCCTGTAATAGCAAAGACGAGAAGCAACGCAAACCCATTTCAGCAACAGAATGGACAAGCAAATCATAATATACTCATTGAACAGAATTCAGTGATAAAATGAACCAAGGAAAGCTATCCACAATGTTACAAATCAATCTCAAAAGCATAATGCTGAACAAAAGGGAAGATACAGTTCAAACACTGTTGGACTCAGCACTCGGGAGGCTGAGGCAGGAGGATCGCTGTGAGTTCAAGACCAGCCTGGGCTACATAGTGAGTTCCAGGTCACTCTCAATACATAGTGAGACTGTCACAAACAAACAAACACTGCTGGACTAACTGTACTCTATCACAGACATACAAGAGTAAGACAACTATGAAGAGAGGCAAGAAAATGAGTACCCTGAAGTCCCAAAGTCAGAGCCAGGAAAAAAGGGAAGAGGCTGCTATAAAGCTCAGTGGCACTGTGCCTGCCTTGCAAGCACAAGGCCCTAGTTCGATCGCCAATACTGGAAAAAAAAAAAAAAAAAAAAAAAAAAAAAAAAAAAAGAAGAAAAAGAAGAAGAGGAACATAGGCTCTTGAGCACCGGTGATGGTTTCTTCTCTGGCCTGTGGTGACCATAATATCCATTAAGTGTCTACATATGCTGTATGTACTTGTGTTCATTATGTTACATGCATCCTGTTACAATAGTTACTGAAAGGGTGTAGTCGATGCCCGGGCCCTGAGCTCTATGTCGGGGCGCCACCTGTTGCTGACCCCACCCCCGGCCTTGTCCCAGGACCTAGACCCACTACTTTGTTCTCCCTGACCCGGGTGCGAGTGAGGATGAATGAGAAAGAGACACGGAGTCAGCCTAACACGCAAGCGTCGGGCTCATCTTGCCTTTCTTCGCCCAAATGGGCACAGCAATGGAAGCAGCACCACGTTCATCCGCTTTCCAGCATCCATTCGCACACGCACTAGGAAACTTCCCACAGCCGTCTTCACGTTTCCTTGCTCTGCAGTCGCTCTGAGTGCAGCCCTGCTCCTTCGCGCTCCCAGAGGACGCAGTCAGGCCTCAGTTCTCTCTGGTCTCTGACAAAAGCTTTCTGTCTCTGGCAATACAGTGAACCATGTTTCAAAAACCAAACCCACTACTCTCTAGAAACGCTGGTGAAAATAGGACAAATACTTTTTAATGCACAGATGACGGAAACAAAAACTACAAAAAGTTGCTGAGTGTGGTGGTGCACACCTGTAATCCCATCTTTGGGGAAAGACTGCTTTAGAGAGATATTTATGCAGTGATTTAGGGAAACCAGGAAAAGGAACTCTGACTGTCTGGGAAGAGGAAAAAGGCCTTTCCTAAGAATTTATAATCATGAAACTAGTGCATATCTATCTTTGGGGTGTAAATTTATAGTGCTTGTAGGTCAAAAAAGTGAGAAAGAGGTATAAAAAAGTACCAGGCCTGGAGTCATACTGGTGCATCCAGAAGAAGCACATACTCTTGAGGAACATGGTCCCTCATAGAGGCCATACAAGATTCTCAAAGACAAACTTATGCTTAATACAGACTCAAAATAAAGTTACTAAGGTTCATGAGGAAGAGTCGAATGTAAGCAAGAGTCAGCAGACACAGGGCACAGGAGTAGTTTAAGATCCACAAAAACTTCAGATGCTAAAACAGTTCACTAGAGAACATTCCACATGACTGAAAGAAAAGGAACTGAAAAATCACAAGAGAGAAAAAAAAAACATCATGTGAAAAAAGAACAAGCAGAGATGAAAAAGAGCCAAGTGAAAATTCTATCGAAGTATGAAAATGCAAAGTCCAACAGATACATTCAATACCAAATTAGAACAGAGAGCTAGAGGAAACTGATAAAGAAATGAAAAATATAAAAGAGAAATTTAAAAATATAGTAGACAAAAATGAAAATATCCATAAACATCTAATGGGAGTTCCAGTCCAACAATAATGGCTGAGAAGGGATGAAATTCACGAGTCAACACACTCAGCACTGGGGCAATGAATCTTGAGCAGGATGAATAAATCCACACTATAATAAAATTGCAGAGCACTAAAGAGTAATCTTAAAGTTAACCAGAGAGAAAAGAGAGTATAGCTGTAAGGACCATTAACCCAGTGGACACACTTCTTAGGAGCAATAAGAAAATACAGAAAACAATGGAAAGATGTCTTTACAGTGCTTACAGACATTAAGTTAACCTAGTATTAGCATCAGAAAACTCTGCAATTATGTACTTTCAGGAGACTATAATTAAATTCAGAAGAAAGGAATGCAAAAAGTGAAAATAGGCTAGATCTCTAAATAATTATAAATCATAAATATTACTAAATTGGAGTCATAAAATAATAGTGGAATTACACTTCTGAAAAACAATTACAAAAAAGATGACAGGGAAGTAATCATGGTTATAGCATTTGAACTAAGAAGGAAATTTGTTATTTAGAACTAAGAAGGAAATTTTTTTTTTTTTTTTTGGTGGCAGTGATCGAACTTCGGTCCTTGTGCTTATAAGGCAGGCAGTGCAACCACTGAGCCAAATTCCTGGCCCCAGAAGGAAATATTTTTAGACTTTAAAAGTGAATGTAAGATTTCTAAACTAATAGATGGAGTGACAGGAATTAAAACACTCAAACAAACAAATTTCTCAATCCACTAGAAAGCAAGAAAGGAGGAAAAATAATTAGCAAGCAAAAGCCTGCTGAAAAAAAATAGCAAACTAAGATGCTGGAAATACATCCCAACAACAGCAATCGCAACAGGAGAAACAAGCCAGGTAACAGAGATTGTTCGATCAAATTCTAAAAATACAATTTTGCTTATAAGAGCAACTTGTGAAATGAAAGCACACTAAAGAGTAAAAATATTAATGGGTAAGAAAATCCAAATGTCCAGCAGGTGATAAGTGAGTAGGCCTTGCGTGGTGTATCCATAAGAAGGAATAAAGAACCACTTTGGGCCAACCTGGGTGAACGTTGCTGTTTGAAAGAAGCCAGACACAAAAGGCCACATGTTATAGAGCCTGGTTATGCCAAGAATAAGCAACTCCATAAGGATAGCAAGCAGATTCGTGGTTACCAGGGGGAGAGGGACAGGAAAATAGAGTGGCAGCTGAAAGGCAGAGTATTTCTTCAGGGGTAGATGCAGATAGTCTGGAAAAGACAGAGGTGATCACTGCACACCTAAAAGCACTGAACTGCACACCTTAAAAGGGTGGAGTTTATAGTACTTGAATCATAACTCAATGAAGCACACATAATTTTTTAAATTATAGCCTCAAATACATGTACGCATGTGTGTTAGAGACATAACTGTGTTGTGATGGTACAAATGCACCATCATGGCAGAAAATGTTACCATAGCTCTCTTGATAATTATCTTGAACAAATAAAAACTAACTAGGAGAAGAATTAAGCCATATAATAACCTTGATCCATAGATGTATACAGAACCCCACATGCTGAAATTAAAGAAAAGACAATCTTTTTCAAACTCAAAACTCACCATACTAGGAGAGATAGGGAAGCAAGACCCAACACTTCCAAAGGTGGTGTATCTCACTGGAGCTGGCGTGGCTCTGAGGGGGACCCGGGATGACTGGCTGCCCTCTAGGTGGGTATTCACCCCTGCAGCCCTGCCAGCATCCCAGCATCCTTCCTGCCCAGGTGCTGCTGCCTCCTGTATGAGGAACTACTAGACAATGAACAACAGGGCAAAAATGGAGGACAGACTGGGGCCCCAAGCCCCACTGGGTCATAATCAAAACTTCCACTGCTCCAAGAAATTCCAGGAAATTGCAGTCATGACTCCAATCCCACTGTTTCTGTGGAAATCAAAAGCACTGTAAATCTAGCACCCACTTCTCCAGCAGTGTGGCCCAGCAGTCACCATGATAGCTGAGGCTGTCCTAGACGCCTGAAGGCCACTCAGAGATTTGCCTTGGCTGCAGCAGGCTTCAGACACAGACCTATCGCAGATGACCCTGCCTGCTCTGCTACCACATCAAAAGTTCCAAAATATAGGTCCACAAGATTCAGGAGACTGGCGTGAATAGGTCACTCCTCCATAAAATCAGTGTTCCATCAGGCTCCTAGAGTCAGTCCAGAAGGGCTTTCTCTGTGTCCTACCTATGCCTAAGTAGCTTGTGCTACAATAGTAAGAAGACTGCTGAACAGCTCTAGAAAGTGGGAGAGACCTGTAGGGACCTGTGGAAGAGCCCCACAGAGGTCCCAGAAGCTGCTGTAAGAGCTCCAGAAAGCCACCCAGGGAGCTACAAGATCCAGGTGCTGAGTGGAGTAGCTGGTGCCACCAGGAGTAGTCACACTAAGAGCAAAGAGGTATCGTCACTCCAAGCTCACGCTGTAACACTAAGCACTAAGAGTCACTGACACTCAAAGCCTGGTGTCTCAAACATCAAGGAAGCTGCACTTGGCAGCTCGTGATTTCTATCTGAATTGAGCAAGAAACCCCAGCTGACTTGGAAACTTGTATGGGGATCCCCCCCGCACCTTAGGAAGCCCTGGAGAGGGTGGACAAGAGTGACATCAACAGAGTCAAGAACCAGCCTGTGTCTGATTTCCATCTTATATGTGGCTGAGAATCCACACTAGCCAGTTACATAAGTACAATGTCCTAAAAAATAATTTCAACAAATACCACTGAATCAAAATCATAGAGTATATCACCTGACCACTATGCAATAAAACAGTGCACAATCAATGACAAAAACATAACTGAAGAATTTCCACACACCTGAAGAAGTAAATGTGTAACTAGAAATAATTCAGAAGTCAAAGAAATCATAATCAAAAGTAGAAAGTACTTCCTATAAAATTATTAGTGATATATTTATACACAATGTTTGCTACATGGAAGTAAAAAAAAAAAAATCACAAATCTGAGCCCAGCCTAGGCAACTCAGCAACTCACCAAGACCCTATCTCAAAATTTTAGGCTTTAAAAAATACCTGGCGAGGTCCAGGATTTAGCTCAGTAGTTCCACTGCCTGCCTTGCAAGTACAAGGTCCCAAATTCAATCCCCAGTACAAAAAAAAAAACAAAAACAGACTAAAAAAAAAAAAAACTGGGGAAGCACTTCAGTACAATGGCTCTGGATTCAATCCAAAGAAAGAAAGAAGGAGAGAGAGAGAAAACCAAAGAAAATGGGCTGAGGATGTAATTCAGTGGTAGACCACTTGCCCAGCTTGTGTAAAGCCCTGGGTTCAATCCCCAGCACTGAAAAAATTAAAATTACAATGATAACAATAGAAACAGGAAATTTAAAATGGTGCAATCATAACCAGAAGCAAAATATAGCCTCTGTAGGACCCAGAATTTAGACACCTGGAAAACAGCTTTGTGAAGAAAAAAGAAGTACAGCTCCAAGAATCAGAAAGGAGCTGGCAGGAAAGCTAAGAGAAGCTGGAGAAACTGAGCACAACTTCAAGAAAAGAATGAAGCAGAACCGAAAGCTAACCCCAACAGGGAAGGGTTTGTCAGCTGACACAGGTAAGCCCAGGGAGGACAGCAGCTTCCCAGAAAAATAACAGACCTGGAGAAATCCAGAGGATCATCAGGATCTACTTAGAGAACCCGTATTCTAATAAAATGGAAAACACAGAAGAAATGGACAGCTTTCTAGCTACATATGAATTACCAAAATTGAATGAAGAAGATACAAAAATTCTAAACATCCCAATTACAATCAGTGAAACTGAAAATGTAATTAAAAATTTACCAGCAAAGAAAAGCCCAGGTCCTAATACCTTCACTGTTAAATTCTGCAAAACATTTAGAGAAAGGGCCAGATATTTAGCTCAGTGGTTCCAGCACCTGCCTCACAAGCACAAGGGCCTGAGTTCAATCCCCGGTACCAAAAAAAAATACAGTCACAAAAATCAAAATATGAAGGACTAAAAACATTTAGAAAAGAACTATTGCCACCTCTTTTGAAAATTTTCAGTCAACTGAAAGGGAAAAATCCTCAATAAGGTACTGGCAAATAGAATAAAAAAGGCCATCAAGAAGATCATACACCCTGACCAATTCAGGTTTATCCCAGGGATGCAAGGATGGTTCAACATACATAAATCAATAAATATAATACACTATATTAACAGAGTCAGAGACAAAAACCATATGATCGTCTCAATAGATGCAGAAAAAGTATTCTACAAAATCCAAAAACCATTCATGATGGGTTTTGAAACCCTGCAGAAAATTGGAATAGATGGTCTTTTTTTCAACTTGATGAAGGCTATCTATGAAAATCCAACAGCCAACGCTACACTACATGATCAAAAACTGAAAACCTTCACACTAAAATCAGGAACAAGTCAAGGATGTACACTGTCATGACTCCTGTTCAATATAGTTTTGGAAACAGACACAGCAATTAGA
Source organism: Fukomys damarensis (assembly GCF_012274545.1). NCBI lineage: Eukaryota > Metazoa > Chordata > Mammalia > Rodentia > Bathyergidae > Fukomys > Fukomys damarensis. The sequence goes on along the minus strand of NW_022900921.1, from coordinate 4,150,261 downwards.
CAAGAGAAAGAAATAAAAGCAATAAAGATAGGAAAGGAAGAAGTTAAACTGTCATTATTTGCTCATGATATGATACTCTACCTTGAAGACCCAAAAAATTCTGCCAAAAGACTTCTAGACTTAATTGACAGATTCAGGAAAGTAGCTAGATACAAGGTCAACACTCAAAAATCAATAGCCTTCTCGTACACAAATAACACTCACAGAGAGAAATTAGGGAAACAATCCCTTTCATAATAGCATCCAAAAAAATGAAATATCTAGGAATCAATCTACTGAAGGAAGAAAAAGACCTCTACATTGAGAACTACAACACTCTGAAAAAAGAGACTGAAGAAGATGTAAGAAAATGGAAAGATGTCTCTTGTAGGAAAGAGTAGGAAAAACCTGAGTAGGAAAAACCAATATAGCGAAAATGGCCATACTTCCAAAACTGCTATACAGATTCAACACAATCCCAGTCGAAATTCCAACAGCATATTTCACTGAACTAGAGAAAACAATACAAAAATTCATTTAGAACCAGAAGAGACCTAGAATAGCAAAAGCCATGCTAGGCAACAGAGACATGACAGGGGGTATCAAAATCCCCAACGTGAACCTATACTACAAAGCTACTGTGATAAAAACAGCACGGTATTGGCAAAGAAAAAGACCTGAGGATCAGTGGAATAGATTAGAAGGTACAGAAACAACTCTATACATACTCAGCTACCTCATCTTTGAAAAGGAGCCAACCATCCTCACTGGAGAAAAGATAGCCTCTTGAATAAATGGTATTGGAAAAACTGGGCTTCAACTTGCAAAAGATTAAAATTAGACCCCTATCTTTTACCATGAACTAAACTAAAATCAAAGTGGATTAAAGATCTAAATATTAAAACAGAAACACTAAACTTGCTGGAAGATAAGTTAGGTAGAACTCTTGAAAACATTGGCATAGGAAAAGACTTTATGAACAAACCCTCAGTAGCATGGAAACTAGCACAAAGAATCAAAAACTGGGATCTCATCTTTTTAAAAAGCTTCTGCACTGTAAGAGAAACCATCAACAGAGGCAAGAGACAACCTACAATTGAGAAAAAAATTTTACCAGCTGTTCTTCAGACAAAGTTCTACTACCCAGAAAATATAAAGAACTCAAAAAAAATCAGACCTCCCCTAAATTAAAAAACCCAATTCAAAAACGGGCCTCTGAAATGAACAGAAATTTCTCAAACAAAGAAGTAAAAGCGGCAAATAAACATGAAAAAATGTTCAACATCACTGGTCATTCAAGAGATGCAGATGAAAACAACAGTGAGATTCCACCTCACCCCAGAAAGAATGGCTGCTATCAAGAAATCAACCAATAAGAAATGCTGGCAGGGTGGTAGGGAGAAAGGAACCCTTCTTCATTGTTGGTGGGAGTGCAGACTGGTGCAACCAATGTGGAAATCAATATGGGGATACCTCAAAAAACTAAGATGAGAAGTCCCATTTGACCCAGCTATTCCCTCTCCTGCTGGGTATCTTCCCAAAAGAATTAAAAGAATCGTACCACAGTGATATATGCTCACCCATGTTTGTATAGGCACAGTTTGTAATAGCTAAAACTTGGAAACAGCCTAATTGCCCATTAACTGGAAACTGGATAAAGAAGATATGGTTTTTTATAAAATGGAGTACTACTCAACAATAAAGAATGAGAAACTAGAGACACAAAATGAGGACATACTCTTAATTGAAATTAATAGGACATATATGTGTAAATACTGAGTAGTTTCTCTGGTGTGATAAACTAAAAGTGTAAATAAGAACCAAAATGTTTAATTGAAAAAATAAAAAGCAATAATAGACCAGGCCCTTGGTGCCAGCCCCGCAAAAAGCCCAACATCAGTTTTGTAAACTGCAAAAAAGAATATGGGGCTTTGCTCTGAAAGTAACTCCCTCCACATGGCAACCCAGAGTGAGAGAAGAAATCCAGTACAGTGCGTGTGATATTTGAGTGTATTAAACACTCAGCAACCATCTGGGGAAGCGGTTAACTGTTTAAGACTGAGCTACAGAACTACTACACTTCAGTTTCTTGGGTCACCCTACCACAGTGACTGGGTAGGAGATGGCCACAAGAGATAGCTGCAGAGAGGGTGTAGGCTAGATATAGACTCTCTGAGAAGTTTAAACTCGGGCTGAGAATAACATTGTAGTGAGAAGCCAGGGTGAACACGTGTGGCTTTTGAAAAGGGCTCAGAATGAAACTGGTGGCATTAAGTCCAGTGGCCTGCTTGACCCATGAACCCACTGCCTATGTCCGACATAGAGCTCAATTTGTTTTCCCATCTGCCAATGTGATCAGGATGTACCTTTGCTTGGATAGCTACCACAGCCTAGGGTATAAGACAGAGGAGTCTCTGGAGCAAGGAGAAGGAAACTCCTCACAAACCCAAAGGCCATAAAGGTTGGCAGAGAAAGCCATGACTTGGGACAGATAGAGGAACATGGAAAAGGCAGGGGCTGGAATAAAATAACAACCCTAGGGTAGACACCACTGACCTACTATGCCCAACAGGAAAAGTGGGGCAGGATTCAGCATTCACACACAAAAACTGGAGTGTGGAAACAAAACAGCCTTTGTAGTGGCTCACTACTCCCCACACCCAATATCTAGTGGATTCCAATTCCTGAAAAGAAATAGCTCATTCAGAAACACAGAGGAAGACAGGGGATTTAGCTCAGTAGTGCCACTGCCTGCCTCACAAGGTCCTGAGTTCAATCTCCAAACAGAGGAATTATTTTCCCTTTTTCTTCATTGGATTTTTGTTTGTGTGCTTGTTTTTGTTTGGGTTTTTTTTTGTTTTTAGTTTTAAAGGTTTTTTCTTTTTTCTTATTTTTTGATTTTTCCTTTTCTTTTTTCATTCTTTATTTTGTTCTCCATTTTTTTTCTTTTCTTATTTGTTCTTTTTGTTATTTTGTCTAATTCTATTAACTCTATCTCATCCTTTTTTGAAAAATTTTTTTTTTCGGGCCGAGGATTTAGCTCAGTGGTTCAGTGGCCTGCCTTGCAAGCACAAGGACCCGAGTTCAATCCCCCGTACCGAAAAAAAAAAAATTATTTTTCATTTTCCATATTCTATTCCTCCAACTTCATGGGTATTACTATTAAACTCTATTAATCCTTAGTACTTTGTTGATTCTGTGCATTATTTAATTGGTTATTGTTAATAGTTGTTAATGGTTGCATATTAGTTGTATTTAGTAGATGTTTACTGTATGTCTATAATTTCAGATCTCTTCTAAAGGCGGTACAGCAGCAGTTTATACTGCTCTTGTGGTATGTCAGTTTCAGTCCGTCTTTGTTCTGGACTGTATCGAGAGGTTCCCCCCATGTGGTCACAGATGGGGCTTTTCAGAGGTGGCTGGATCTAGGGTGTGTGGTGCTGGGATTAAGGGTACGTGAGTGCTTATTGGGCTAGCACAGTTATGAAAATGGATAATGGAAGACCCATCCTAGGTGTGAGTGGCAACACCCAAAGGTTTTAACCTTGAAAGGATAAAGGGAGAGAAGTAGGTGGGGGTGGTGGCTGCTGCTTACTGCCTTTGACCTGCCTTGCATACCATGCCATGAACTGTTTCTCCTCTGTAATGTCACTCTGCTATGCCACACTGCCTTGGAGCCAGCTATTGACTGAAACCTCTACAAACTGTGAGATGAAGTAAACCTTTCCTCCTCTAACTTTAGGTGTCTGGTATTTTGTCTCAACAACAAGAAATGTAACTAAGATAGTCTCTGACACTGTCACAGGTAGAGACAGGTGGAGAGTCTGCACAGTCCAGGGCACAATTCGTTGTCCCAACAACGCAAGAGACTGTGGATGAATCAGATAGAGATCGAAACCATAGAAGCAAAGTTGTACTTTTCTGTTTGTTTGTGTGTTTGGTACTGGAGATCAACTTGGGACCTTGCACTTTCGGAGCAGGCAGCGGCACCACTGAGCTAAATCCCCAGCCCTGCAAAGTTGTACTTTTATTCAGCAAGCATGCAAGAGTATAGCTGCCTTCTCTCAGAGAGACAGGCAGGGGTGCCTGAAATGGAGCCACTGTTGAAGGGGGACTCAAGATGCTGTTTTATAGTGGTTGGGGCCCTATACTGTCTCTGGGCTGAGGGCACCCCTACTTTTTTTTTTTTTTTTTTTTTTTGGGACCAGGGATTAAACTTGGGACCTTGTGCTTGCGAGGCAGGCAGCAGTGCCACTGAGCTAAATCTCCGGCCCCCTCCCTACTTCTTGATTGGTGAATGATTAACTTAGCTCATTACTAGGGACAACAAGGAAGTGTCTTTAGGTGGGAGCTTTTACATCTTAGAGCCAACGTTCTTTTGCCTTTTGATCTTAGCAAACCAAGCTTTGCAGGGTACAGCATGAAAAGAAGGCACAACCGCAGACTGCCAGCTTTTCACAGGCAGTTAAGCCTGTGCTGCCAGCTATCTGAACTGCTTGGGGGGTCCCCCTCATCCTGCTCCCTGCCTACAGGTCTCTATCCTTACAACACTATTATTGTTGCTGATTTTGTTGCTCTTGCCAATGTGGCACAGTTATTGTTATTGATTGATTTTCTCATATGCCAATATTTGGACTGCCTTTGTCATTAACAATACTGCAGTTCATTTCCAGAGGACTGGGTGCTGGGCCAATTTCACTGCAACCTTCTCTCCCCATATAAATGGAAATAGTCATATCTTAGGACAGAGGCAAAGCTCTGTATCAGCCAAACTCAGAGTGCATCACTGGAAAGGAGACACTAACTAAAGCATACTTACAGCAAAGTCTGTCTACTACAATCAACCCACAAGCATCAGCACAAAGAGAAAAAATAGAAATATGAGAAAACAAGGCAGGAAAATGCCTCCAAAAGCTCCTAACTCCCTCAAAGCTGATTCATGGCATATGAGTGGGGAGAAAATCAAAAGCTAATAGTTGAGATATATGAAATAATGAAAGAGACAAAAAAAATCAATAAGATGTTCAACAAGCTCACAGATGTCATAACTAAAGATAAGAAACTTAATAAATAAGTGAGCTTACAGAAGACACTAATAAGAAGCTAGAAGAGCTAAACCAAGTGACACAAAACTGGGCCAGGGATTTAGCTCAGTGGTTTCACCACCTGCTTCAAAAGCACAAGGTCCCAAGTTCGATCTCCAGTACCAAAAAAAAAAGATACAAAACAGAAATGACCACCTTAGCAAACAATTAGACTCCATGAAAAGATACCAAATGAAAAGCCAGGAGATAATAAAAAAAATTATTTTAAAACTCTGGGCAGCCAAAATAAACAATGGAAGACAGAGTGTCAAAACCAGAAGATACGGTTGTTCCATATGACCATATACTCAGAGATACCTTAAAAACAAGAGAATGTGGAAAATGTGTCCAACATCTGCTAGACGATGCAAAGGGGACTAAGATTAACTGGAATTAGTGAAAAATCAGAGGAGAACAACATGACAGAAAAAATGTGTTTACAGAAATAACTGGGCATAGTGGTTCACACCTATAATCTCAGCACTCAGGAGGCTGAAGCAGAAGGACTACTGCAAGCTTAAGGCCAGCCTGGGCTGCATAGTGAGACTCTGTCTCAAACAAATAAAGAACAGAAATCACAGCAGATAACTTTCCAATTAAGGGAAAAGAATATAATATAAAGATAAGTGAGGCATATAGAACCCCGAATAGCTGTCATCAGAAAAGAACCTCTCCACAACACACCGGGTCAAACTCCCAGAAGTCCAACACAAGATCAAAATCTTAAAAACTGTTAGAGAAAAACAACAAATCACTTACAAAGATAAAGTCATTAGAACTAAAGCAGACTTCTCAGCACAAACCTTGAAGTCCAGGACAGCCTAGTGTGAAGTGTTTCACAAACCTCCAACCCAGACTGATACAGCTTGCAAAACTCTCTTTCAAAACTGGAGAGATAAGGTCTTTCCATGACAAAGAGCACCTTAAGAAATGTGTGGTACCACATGAGAACTCCAAAATATTCTAAAGGATGTCCTAGAAAGATTTAATGAAGCCAAGAAAGCAAAAAAAAAAAAAAAAAAAACCAACAAAAAAAAAAAAAAAAACCAACAACAACAACAACAACTAATGGAATGAATGCACCAGATAGGCTAAGCAGTTAAGCAGAAGGGAAAAAAACAGAACTAAGCAACAGGAAAATCATACAATGACAGGAATAGCCAATACCTTTCAGTAAAAACTTTCAATGTGAAAAGTCTCAACTTCCTAATCAGAAAACACAGGGATTTAGCTCAGTGGTGCCACCACCTGCCTAGCAAGCGCAAGGCCGGAGTTCAATCCCAGGTTTTTTTTTTAAAAAAAAGTAGATTGGCAGATCGATGAAAAACAAAACCCTATATGCAAGAACCAGGTTTAATTCAAAACAAAAACTGTAGACTAAAAAGCAAAGAAGGGAAAACTCTATTTCATGCAATGGGAATCCAAAAACAAGCAGAAATAGCTATCCTATTTTCAGACAAAGTGAACTTCAAGCCAAAACTGTTCAGAAGAAGCAAAGAAGGATACCACATATTGGTTAAGAGAAAATTCAGGGCTGGGGATTTAGCTCAGTGGTTCCGGCGCCTGCCTTGCCAGTTCAAGGACCTGAGTTCAATCCCCCATACTAAAAAAAGAGAAAATTAAACAGGAAGATATAACAATTATAAATATATGTAGACTAAACACCAGCACACTTAACTTTATTAACACTGCTGGGCATAAAATACAGAAAAAATACCAACACAATTATAATAAGAAACCTCAATGCCCTATTATGACCAAAAGATCAGCCAGACAAAAATCTATAAAGAAACATAACAGTTGAACCATACCTTCGAACAAATGGATTTAATAGGTATCTACAGAGTTCCAACAACAATGAATACCAATCCTTCTTAGCAGCACATTAAACTGTCTTCAAAATACACCACACCCTAGCCCATGAATCATGCTTAAATAAATTTAAAATAAAATTATCCCTATTATCAGATCATAGTTGCAATGAAACTAGAAATCAATAGCAAAAAAACTCCACAGAAATTATGCAAACACATTAAATGATACAATCTTGAATAATCAGTGGGTCACGGAAGAAATTAGATGTTCCTAGAATCAAGCAATAATGCCAGTACAACATACCAGAACCCATGGGACACAATGAAAACAGTCCTAAAAAGGAAGTTTATAGCTGTGAATGGCTACTTCAGCAAAACAAAGCAAATTCAGATAAATAACCTAATGATGCACATCAAGGTCCTTGAAAAAAATAAGAACAATTCAAGTGCCAAGCTAGAACAAGGAAAAAAATTACGAAGATCAGAGTACAAATTAATGAGATTGAGACTTTAAAAACAACTCAATGAATCAACGAGCTGGTTCTTTTAAACAACAACAACAGGGCTGGGGATTTAGCTCAGTGGTTCGGGAGCCTGCCTCACAAGCGCAAGGACCTGAGTTCAATCCCTGGTACCAAAAAAAAACAAAACAAAACAAATAAAGAACAACAGCAGCAGCAACAACAACAAAAACAGACAACTTTTACCCAATATTACCAAAACAGGAAAGCAAAGACCCAAATCAATGCAATTAGAAATTAAAAAGCTGAAACCACAACAGATACCACTGAAATCCGGAAGACCATTAGTAACTTCTATCAAAAATCCTACTCTAGTAAATTGGAGAATCTTGAAGAAATGGACCTAGATATATATGAATTACCAAAAGTGAACCAAGTATGTATAATTACCTTGAATTTTCAATAATGGACAATGAAATTGAAGAAGTAATAAAAAAAAAAAACTACCAACTAAGAAAAGCCCAGGACCCAATGGATTCATCACTGAATTCTGGAAGAACTTCAAGGAGAATATAACACCAACACTCCTCCAACTCTAATGAAGTCATTTTGGAAGCTAGCATTACCCTGATTCCAAAATCAGACAAAGACACTACCCCAAAAAAAAAGAACTAAAAGCCAATCTCCTTAATGAATGCAGATGCAAAAATCCTCAACAAGATACTGGCAAACATAATGCAACAAATCATCAAAAAGATCATACATCATGAACAAGTAAGCATCTCAGGGATGCAAGGATGGTTCAATATAGGCAAATCAATAAATGTAATATATCACATAAATAGAAACCAGGGCAAAAATCACATGATTATCTCAATAGACACAAAAAAAGCCTTCAACAAAACCCAACGTCGATTCATATAGAAACCTTAAAGTAAACTGGTACAGAACGACCTTATCTCAACCTTTAAAAAGCCATTTATCACAAACCTACTGCCAACATCATATTAAATGCAGAAAAACTGAAAGCTTTCCCTTTAAAACCAAGACAAGGATGTCTGCTATCCTCACTCCTATTCAATATAATACTTGAAACATTAGCCAGAGCAATCATCCATGAGAAATAAAAGGGGTATATATAGGAAAGAAAAAACCTAAACAACAAGATTCTTTAAAAAGGCCCAAAAAATTCTACCAAAAGACTTTGAGCACTAATAACCAAATGCAATGGTGCAGCAAGATACAAAGTCAACACACAAATACACCAATAATGAACTCATTGAGAAATTAGGAAAACAATACCGTTTACAAAGGCACCAAGAAAAATTAAATACTTGTGAGTTAAACTAACCAAGGAAGTAAAAGGCCTCTACAGTGAAAACTACAATACTCTGAAAAAGGAAGTCAACGAGGACATCAGAAAATGGAACGATATACCCTGTTTCTGGATAGGCAGAACCAATATAGTCAAAATGGTCATACTACCAAGATATGTCATGTAAAGGTGCAAGATCCCAAAGATGAATGTAACTGTATTGTATATCTAAAATGTATCAATAAAAAATATTTTTTAAAAAATGGTCATACTGGGCTGGGATTTAACTCAGTGGCTCCGCCGCCTGCCTCACAAGCACATGGACTGGAGTTTGATCCCCAATACAAAAAAAAAAAAGGTCATACTTCCAAAACTGATTTATAGATTTAATGCAATCCTATCAAAATACCAGCATTGCTCACAATCCTAAAATTTACATGACAAACATTCATACTACATGAGAACCTGTCTAAAAAAACAAAACAAAACAAAAAAACCCAGCTATACTCAGCTATTTCATCTTCAACAAAGGGGCCAAGACTACACAGGAGGAAAGAGAGCCTCTTTACCAAATGGTGGTGGGAAAACTGGCTATCCACATAGAGAACACTGAATCTATACACTAAACTAAAATCAAATGGATCAAAGATCCAAATATTAAAATAGTAAAACTTAATCTGCTAGAATATAAAATAGATAAAACTCTTGAAGACATAGGCCAAGGCAAGGACTTTTTTAATAAAAGACTTTTAGAATGCCAATTGCACAAGAAATAACATCAACCAACAAGATTATATTAAATTAAAAAGCTTCTACACAGTCAAGGAAAAAAACAACAGAGCAAAGAGACAACCTACAGAATGGGAAAAAAATGTTGCCACCTACTCCTCACACAGAGGACTGATATCTAGGCTATACAGTCTGAAGAACTCAAAAAAATTAGACCCTCCCCATAAAAGACCCAATCAGAAAATGGGCAACTAATATAGATACTTCTCAGAAGTACAAATGGCCAATAAATCCATGAAAAAATGTTCAACACCTCTGAACATTAGAGAAATGCAAGTTAAAACACCTCTGAGATTACACTGTATTTCAGAAAAAGTGGCTACAATCAAGAAATCAAATATTAACAAATGCTAGTGAGGCAACATTGTGGAACTATAAACTAGTACAGCTACTATGCAAATCAGTATGGACAGTCCTCAAAAAACAGAGACAGGCATGGTGGCACATGCCTGTAATCCCAGCACTTAGGAGACTGAGGCAGGAGGATCACTGTGAGTTCAAGGCCAATCTGAGCTACATTAGCGAAACCCTATCTCAAAAAAAAAAAAACAACTAAAAATAGAAATTCCATTCAAACCAGCTATTCCCTTTTGATGTTGTCCCAAAAGTCAAAGGCATCATACTATAATGTTATACACATATCCCTGTTTATAGCAGCACACAATTCATAATAAATTTTGGAAGTGGCCCATGTGTCCATTAAGAGATGAATGGATTAAAAATGTGGTGTTTATGCACAATGGAGTTCTGCTGTACTATAAGGAAGGATAATTTTGAGTCATTGGAGATAAATGGATGCACCTTGATACTTAACATTAGTTAAGCAAAACAAACCAGACATACCAGCTTAAATATTGCATGGTTTCTCTCATATGAGAAACCCAAAGTGTCTTTTTTCTCATTGCTGAGACAAAACAGCTAACACCCAAAGTTAAAGGAAGAAAGGTTTATTTTGAGTCATGGCTTATTAAGGTTTCAGTCCATAGTCCACTAGCTCCATGGCAGAGGGGCAAAGGAGAAACAGTTCATGGCAGGCAGAAGGCAGCAAAGCAGCAAAGTAGTGAGCAGCAAGTGACAACAGCAGGCCTCTTTCTGTCCATTATATTCTATCCAGGCTACCCAGCCTTAGGGTACCATGAATCTATCCCAGGATTACATCCTTAAACCCAGCATCACTCTAGATCCAGCTATCTCCAAACAGTTCCACCTATGACCACGTAAGGCTTTGCGGGGACATCTAATTCAAGCCATAACACAAAGTATAAACACATTGAAGAGCAAAATGTAAGATAGATATCAAGAACAGGAGCTGGCCGTAGTGGTGCACATGTAATCCCAGTATTTGGGAACCTGAGGCAGGAGGATCACTGTGAGCTTGATGCCAGACTGGGCTACATAGTGAGTTCAAGGCCAGCCTGAACTACATAGTGAGACCCCGTCTAACAAGAGGTGGGGAGCAGAGGGATAGAGAGAGAGACAGACAGAGACTGGTACAAGAAAGCAGGGAGACAGATCTTTTGCAAATGGGAGGGAGACCAGGAGAAAAAGGGAGATTTGAGGGAGGAGAGGGATGGGGATGTAATAAGAATCAAGATATGAACACCTGCCAAGTCCCCACGATAAATGTCGTAACAAACAAAGAAGGAGAAAGAAAGAAAACTTTGCAGCAAAAACAGGCTTTATTTAGAATAAAGACCTGAGAGGGGCCAAGGGCTCCACAGTGCCCAAAGCAGCTCCCTCTCACAGAGGGTGCTAGAGGGAAGGAGGAGGTTAGGGGTCTGTGTAAGGTTCCCTGTTCGAGAGGCCAAACAGCCCTTGATCTGGAATGTTCTGTACAGATCGTGGGCTTCATAACTCAAGAATGTGGGGAAGGGTCGCCACTCAGGGAAATGTCCACTGGGTTTTACCTTCAAATGTATCATCATGTACAGCAAATATGCACTAACAAAAATAAAAACAAAACATTAAATTAAAATAACGATAAATAATAAAATAGAGTAAATCCAAAAGAAAGAAGAAGGCACAATCCTTCCCCCTGCCCACTTGTGAGGCAGGCCCGGGGCCACTGAGCTAAATTCCTGCCCCAGAAGGCAAAAACTACAATTTAAGAGTGATGGCAGAAATGTTTAAAGCAGAAAAAAAACTTGTTGAAAAGGATTTTTTTCAAAACTAATAAAATAGAAAACACAGAACAAGACTGACCAGGAAAAAGAATATAAAGTATATTCGGAATGAAAAAGATGTTGCTACAGATTTTGTGGAGTTTTCTTTTTTAAAGAGCAACTATTATCGTGAACTATTTCATGAAATTCTTAAGAAAACTTAAATTAAAAGGACAGTTTGCTGGGAGAAAAAAAAATGATTTGCTGAGATGAATTCAACAATAAATGGAAAACCCAAATAAGCCCATAAAAGAAAGCAAATCAATAGTTAATCTACACACAAAAACCAAAACGAAGATACCAGGCCCAGACAGTTTAAGAGGCAATTCTCTCTTATACAGAATGTTTCAGAAATAACAAAAGAAAGGAAAGCTCCTCAATTCATTTTATGATAATAGTAAACCCTGAAACAAATGCCAGAGAACAGTAAAAGATATGAACATTATGGGCCAATCTGATTTATGAACACTAGGAAAATTCTAAATGCAACTCCAGCAAATCCAATTTTAGAAGCAAATACATCATGACCAAGAAGGGCATATCCCAGGATAGAGCAACCGTAGGGACTCTATTCATATAACTCACTAATATTAACAGAATAAAGAAGAAAAAATATCTGAGAGTCCTTTGGCAGAAACAGGAAAAGGGCTTGAGAAAATCCTCCACTCATTTATCATTTGTTAAAGCTCTTAATGAGAAATAAAAGGCAGTCTCCCTGCGAAGCCAATAAAATAGTTGAGAATTATCCACAATCGTCATCTTCGACCGAGGGACCTCCCACCTGAAGCCAGGTGGGAAGAGGGGTCTTGGGACCCTGGGCACCCTTTGGTCCCCACTACTGACCGGCCGTGGCTACACAGCCTCTTTCCTCTTTTGAGTGGAAATTCTGAGTGTTGGTCACTCGCTGGGGCACAGGAGGACTGGGCTTCTCGTTTGAGTTCACAGGTCACCAGAGGGCATGGAAGGACCTGCTCCAGGACCCGCAGGTCACCCAGAGGTCTCCCAGAACATGACCGGAAGTAGTGACAACACGCAGCCTGGGCCTGTGTCCCTTGGGAAGAGGGTACTAGGTCGCGTCTGCATGGGACAGAGCAAGGTCATGAATGAACTGGGCTATGGTAAAAACCACCGGGCCATTCTCACTCTACCTGGCACGCAGGTAAAGGCCAGCGTCCCACCCTCTCTGCAGTTCCGTGCAGGCCTGGGGATGAGTCCCGGCCATTGGGAAGTAAGCGTAAGCGGTGTGTATCATTTTCAGCCTAACCCAGCAGTCCTGCACTTGTGATCCTCCACATTCATTCCTCCTCTCTGGTGGCCTTGATGTTGGAAAAAGAATCCAGATCCCTTGTGTGGTCTTTTAAAGAACTAGTCACCCATCAGGGTTAAATGTTTTCAAACTTAAGTGAGCAGGAAATAAACTTGCACTTATTACAGAGTCTTCATAGCAGCTAAAATCGACTCAACTAAAAAAGGTAACTAAACTACATGTAATATTTAAGGTAAAACGTTAAACCCATCTCGAGGCTTACACTCTCCTCTCCTCTCAGTGTGGTGCTGCAGGTCCTGGGGTTTGATCAAAGAATGTGATAAATGCTTACATTTTTAAAACTTCATTACAGTGAGAGATACAGGGCCATTAATCCCCCTAAACATACTCCTCCCACTTTAAACTACTCCCCTCCCACTTTAACCACATGTATCCTATTGTTCTTGCCGCTGCTAAAGTGCTTCTACAAGCCCTTTTTTCTGTCCTTACTTGCACTGCTGTGGCTGCCTCAGTACGCTGAAGCCACTCCAAATGTTTATCTCTCGTGGTCATTTTGGCTTTGGGAAGAGGCACAAGTCCAGAAGTCACACGGTGTCACAATCACTGAGCAGTGGATGAGGATTCACCGTCATGTTTTTACAAGCCTGCCTCTCTGCTAGATGGCACTCAGCAGCAGCACTTACTGTATTTTTATCATACTTTGTAAAGACACTTACAAAAAAGGCCTTTAGAACTCCATCAGAAAACAGCAAGGACAATGGGCTAAGGGTGTCAGAAGCCAAAGGGGGAATTTTCAGAGAGATTAATGGCAATATATCTTCTATTGTAATGTTTTCTAAATGTAAATATTCACTGTATATTTTGATCGCCCCTTGTGTAATAAGATAGGTAGGTAGGTAGACAGACAAATGACAAGCATAAAAAAAGAAAAAAACCAAGGGCCGGGGATTTCGCTCAGTGGTTCTGCTGCCTGCCTCTCGCAAGCGCAAGGATGCAAGTTCGATCCCTGGTACAAAAAAAAAAAAAAAGACAGAACCAAAAATATCACTGTTGTTAGGCAGTTGTAAATAGGGAGAAAATCTAAGTTTCTAAAAACACAACTAAGAATGAGTAAAAGTTTGACAACTTTGGCAACAGACACACAAAATTCATCTGTGATCTTCTATAACAGCAACATTAGAAAACGCAATTTGTAAACAACACAAAATTTATAACATAAAAAATACAACACACCACACAAAAAAAAATCTAACCAAAAGGTATACACACATTTTTATGAATAAATTATGTTTTTAAAAGACTTAAAGATGGCACATGTGATGATCATGACTGGGAATGCCAAATATCCTAAAGATGAAAGTTCTCCCTCAGATTAATCTACAAATGCTATGTCATTCCAAGAAAACTTTATGAAACTCAAACAGGGCCAAAAATAACCGAGACTATTGGGGGGCGGGTAGAGAACTGTAAAATGGATCTTATCAAAGATGATTTCTTATAAAGCTATAGGAATTAAAATACTTGCATTGCTTGAGGGAAACATAAACGATATACCAGTGACGCAATAATAAATACACGGGACAGCATATTTCTGAAAATCGGGGAGGAAATATATGCAATTTGATTAGTATTACTAAAACAAGTGAACTATCAACAAAATAATCTAAAGTTAAAAGAAAACAGAGTATCTTCAAAACTCAGAGTACAGAAGACTTCTGAAATAACTAACAGTACAAACCGTAAAGATAAATGTAACGATATTTTTATACTCAAAAGGAGGCACAGTTGTACATGGCTCGTAGATGCACGAAGAAACTCAGGGAGGGAGCTGAGATAGGAGTAACTGCGCTGGGCGGCTGGACAAATGGGGCAGGTGTGTCATCTCTACTTGAAATGTGGTTAACCGTATGACTCCACCATCTGTTTCACAAACAAATGTTTAATGTGTATACTTCCAAAGACGCCATCAAGTGAAAACACCAGTCACAAACCGAGCCGAGGTATCTGCACTCACATAAAACAACAGTGCTGCACCCCAGCTAGCACTGGGGGAGGCAGCTCTTGCCTCAGTGCAGAGGACCCTGGGTCTGATCCCCAGCAAAATGCGCAGACACACACTCAAGGATCCAGGCGACATAAAAATTCTTAACAACAACAACGACAAAGATAACGCAATAAAAACTAAGCAGAGAGAGGAATATGAATACCGAAATGAAACCTGATGCCCAATAAGCAAATGCAAGGTTACTCCTCAATTTCATTAATAATCAGGAAAACATGCTGGGTGTGGTGGTGCACACGGGAGGCTGAGGCAGAAGGATCGCTGTGAGTTCGAGACCAGCCTGGGCTTACACAGTGAGTTCCTCTGTCTCAACTACATAGGGAGACCCTGACTCAAAAAACCAAAAAAAAAATAAAAAAGAAAAAAATTTCAGGAAAATGCTACTTAAACGTCCATGGCAATGCAACTTCTTCACCTGTACGAGAGCGGCAGTAATGAACAAGTCCAGTAACACCCAGCACCAAGGAGCTCCTGAGGAAACGCAGCTTCTGCACTTCGAGGGGAAGCGCAAATTGGACTACCGCTTTGGAGAGCAATTTGGCAAAATCTAATTAAGTTAAAGCTGTGTATACCCTGCAGCCCAGCAGTCGCATTTCTAAACATCTACCCTAGAGAAGCTCTGGTACAGATGCACAGGGAAGCATTTAGCGAACATTCACTGCACCACTGTTTCTAGTAAACAAAAATTCTAATCACCAACCTGAATGACCATGAGCAGACAGATAAGATGTATAATTACAGACAGAACATTAAGTGAATGGAGTTGATTTACTAACACGGACAAATCTCAAAGATGTACTGTCGCATTTAAAAAGCAAATTACATAAAGATGCACAACACAGCATTTATATCAAGTTTTAAAAACACACAAAATATTCAAATATACATCATCATTGTTATATTCCTGAGTTTCTCAGAGTACAAAAATATACATAATGAATATTTTTAAAAATCCATATTGGGCCGGGGATTTAGCTCAGTGGTTCCGTCGCCTGCCTCACAAGCACAAGGACCCAAGTTCGATCCCCAGCACCAAAATAAATAAATGAATAAAAAATAAAAATAAATAGGCATATCATGGACATTTGACAGAGCAGAACAGTGGGCAATGGCTACATCAGTATTTGCTACACACGCTTCAGTATTTTCCATTTAACAAACAAAATTTTTAAATTAGACCCAGACTGTACATCATTTAGGAATTTGAGATGATTCTTTTATTTCCTATTTTAGGTAACTAGCTCATTGCTATACTTTTGATTATTTAAAATGCAAATAAACAAGTATATATCACAAGTTACCATAAACTATCCTTAGAAACAAATATAGCTGTGGACAGAGGAACTCATCTTTTAATCTTTTCAATAAACAAAAATTTATTCCAGACATTCATGTTAGAAAAGAAAAAAATTACCACCATTTTCATATTATATGATTTTAGGTAGAAAACTCTAAAGATTACCCAAAAACACAGTTAGCACTAATAAATGAATAAGTAAAGGGGGAGAAAACAAAATCAGTCCACAAAACTCAGTTGCATTCTATACTTGACAACCAACTATTTAGTCAGGCCTGGGGCAAGTGCCTGTAATCCCAGCACTCAGGAGGCTGAGGCAGGAGCATTGCTGCTAATTCAAAGCCAGCATGAACTATAAGACAAGCAAGACCTTGTCTCAAATTTTTTTTTTAAATCAACTATTTGAAAAGGAATTTACACAAATAAATTCACTTACAATAGCACCAAAAAGATAAAATTCTTAGGATTAACTTAAGGAGGTAAAAGGCTTTTACTGAAAACAGTGCCGAAAGAAATTAATGACACAAAAACCAAAATACATTCCATACTCCATTCAACATGGTTTAGACCTTAAATGCCCCCTAAAACTGATGTGCTAAGGGCTTCATGGTCCCTTGCTGACAGTGCTATTGGGCTGGAGGGATGTGCCCTTGAGGCGTGCATTGGGACCCTGGTCTGTCTGTCTGTCCGTCTCTGCCCGCCACATCCTGGCTACCATGAGCTAAGCTTTTGATTTGCTCCACCGTGTGCTCTTCAGAACATTCTGCTTTACCACAAGCCCAAGCAACAGATCTAAGGGACCACTGTGTGAAACTCTTAGTCAAAATAAATCTTTCCAACCCGGGGATTTAGCTCAGTGGCTCCAGTTGCTGTGCAAGCACAGGGCCTGAGTTCAATCCCTGGTACCGAAAATAAATAAATAAATCTTTCCTCTTTACATTACCTATCTCAGGTATTTTCTCACAGCAATGGAAATCTAACATAATATCTGAGTTAGAAGAATACCCTTAAGATGTTATTATCCCTCAAAGTGGTTAGTACTATGACTATTGTATTATCAGTGACTTTTTTCCAGAAATAAAAAAAAAAAAAAACCTATCCTAAAATTCATATGGAATCTCATCAAGGGATCTCAAGAAAAAGAGGAACAAAGCTGGAGAACTTCCTGTTCCTGCCTTCAAACTCTTCTGCAAAGCTATAGTAACCAAAACTGTGTGGTACTAGCTAAAAGATACAAATATAGACCATGAAACAGAATATAGGTGGATATGAGGCCAAAGGTACAGGCAATAAAAGAAAAAATAGACAAAGTACACTTCTTGAAATTTTAAAAATATCATGGATCCAAAGACAAAAAGACTGAGTCTGTAGCTCAGTGATAGAACACTTGCATAGTGTGCACAAGCCTCTGGGCTCAATACACACACAAACACACATATTCACCATTGCAATGGAGTAAACCAGCATACATAGTGAACTTTTTAAGCTGAACACCAAAATAAACCTGATTCAAAAATCAACAACAAAAAAAATTGATCAGGGCTGAGGATGTAGCTCATTGGTGGCATGCCTGCCTCGCAAGCACAAGGTCCTGAGTTCGATCTCCTGTACTTCAAAAAAAGAAAAAAAAGTTATTGGAAATTTCTCCAAAGAAGATATACAAATGGCTAAGGAGCACACAAACAGGCACTCGGCATCACTGATCAGTGGGGAAACACAAAATTACAACCAGATGAGACACTACCTCACACTTGGTAGGATGACAAATACCAGAAAGAAAAAAGTAGAAAATAACAAGCGTTAGCAAGGATGGGGCAAAATCACAATACGGATGCACTGTTGGCGAGGACGTAAAATGGTACAGCCCCTGTGAAAAATGGCATGGTGACTCCTGAAAAACTTAAAAATGAAATTATCCCGTGACCTAGCGATCCCAGTTCTGTGCGCGACTGGAAACGAGGTGTAATTTGTTTCCTGTGTTCATAGCAGCATTACTCACAGTCGCTACAACGAGCCACGGATAAACAAAGTGGGGAATGGTGTACAACGGAACTCTATTCGCCCAGAAAAGGAAAGAAAATCTCACACTGTGTTTGACAACACAGATAACCCTTAAAGACATTGTGCCGCCAGAAAGGTCTGATTCTCTTTATATGGGATACTCAAGAGTGGTCAAAGCCACGGACACACACAGCAGAAGGTGGCTCGCTGGGGCTGCGGCAGGGAAAGGAGACATAAAGGATCATGGGGCGCAGAGTTTCCGCGTCACAGGACAGACAGGGTTAGGGAGGTGGACGGTGCTGCGGGTCATCAACATCGCAACCGCTCTGCACACCACGGAGCCGGACATCTTTCAAGGGTTAACGCGGCATACTTTACATTGTGTGTGTTTGAACAACACCATTTATAAAGGCTAGGAAAAAACAGTTGCCATGAAGCCTGAAAATTTCTTTTTGAAATTACAAATAAAGGAAAGAAAGAAGGGGAAAATATAATGGAGGTGTAGTTTCAAGATAATAAACTAATCAAGGTCACAGTGTTTCCCTTCCACAACAAATTCATTTAAAAATTTCGCCAAAGTTCTGATAATATATTGTTTGTGCTCAAAAGTAAGGAAGAGGAACTCTGGCTGCCCCGAGACATGAGGAACCCTTGAAAGACACGCTCCAAGAGAACAAAAGGGCTGCAGTGGGGCTAGCAGCACTGGCCAAAATCGAGACAATGCACGAGGTGACACATTTGTTAGATTTAACCATTCCACGATGTACCTGTACTTCAAAACAAAACGCCATGCTGCGTGCAATAAAAACTAACAATGCCTGTCTCAAAAAACAAACAAACAAAAACTAACAATGCTATTCATCAATTTAAAAATAAGCAACCCAAGCGGGCGGCAGAGAAAGGAGGAGGAAGGGAGAAGCAAAGATATTTAATGTTCATGGTAGAAACCCGGAGCAGGTGTGGGCCTCTGGTGACAGACAGGGCAGAATAACAGAGTCAGAGAGGCAGCCCCCGGGGCAGCGGGAAGTGTAGCCGCCTCCAGAGAGAGGGGCGAGTGCAAACTCGGGGCAGACAACAGAGCAGTGTCCCCAGAAGATGGAAAAGATGGCTCACTCGTGCCCACAGCAGCCCCACGCTGCCCTTGTCAAAGCCAGAGGTACAGGTGGCCGCCACTCACCCCAACACCACACTGCTCAAAGGGGCAGCAAAATAAGGGATTCTCAACTCAGAATAGGTGAACAGAGGCAACCTCCAAACACCTGAGCAACTCCAACCCCAGAAAAGGGAAACTCAGCAAACCTCGGTGCTAATTTGAAGGAAATAGAGGTATTCGAAAAGGATCTTTCTGCTGTATAAAGATTTTGATACTGAGAAAAAATATGGGAGGATAGCACAACTATTAAACAAAAAGTAGGCTCTAGAAAACCATTTTAATAAAGATTGGGCTGTTCATATTTAAAAGGGCTCATTCAAGGGCTCATTTGCAGAATGAACTGAAGAATGCAGTGCAGACCAATCCCCTCCAGAGCAGCCATCCAAGAAACAGAAGGATGGAAACCACGTGGGAAAAGTAACAAGGGAAAGTAGGGCGAAGGACAATAATGTCTCCCACCACTGAAGACAGAGATGTGTTTAGAGGGAAAGGACCTACTTGGTGCCAAAATAAACAAATCTGTCTCTCTCTCTCTCTCTCTCTCTCTCTCTCTCTCTCTCTCTCTCTCACACACACACACACACACACACACTCACACTCAGTGGATTAGTGCTTACACCAACCTCCAGGATAAATTCCAAATAGGTCAGAGGTCTAAATGAAAAGAAAAAAGAGCCTAGGGTGGTAGCTCACACCTGTAATCTCAGCATTTAGGGGGCTGAGGCAGGAGGATTGCCATGAGGTTGAGGCCAGACTGAGCTACATAGTGAATTCAAGGCCAGCATAAACTACATAGCAAGACTGTCTAGCAAAAAAATAAATAAATAAATAAGACATAAAAGCATTCTAAAAAGGCATGGGTGAATATCCAATGCCATCATTCAGAAAAATAAAGAACACTTCCTCTTCTATGACTAAAAATCTAGAAAAAGTAAAAAATGCAAAGCCGGGCGTGGTGGAGCATGCCTTTAATCCCAGCACTCAGGCTGAGGCAGGAAGATTGCTGTGAGTTGGAGACCAGCCTGGGCTACATAGTGAGTTCCAGGTCAGTCTCAACTACAAAATGAGACCCTGTCTCAAATAACAAAATAAAACAGAAAAACAAAAAAAAACTTAAAAATGCATACATTTGACTACAACCAAATCAAATTTGTACATAGCAAAAAATCAGTAATTCCTATCTACTAATACTGAACAATTATAATGCACAGCAGCAAAAGAAAGGTATTATTACCATAACATACTTTGGAATATACCTAGTAAGAAATGTGCAAGAAATAATACAACTGTAAAACTTAACTGAAGGATAACTTTTAAAAGACCTAACTGGAGACAGAAACCCATTCTTTTAAGAAGGGGATGCTTTATTATAGTAAGATTTCAAAATCACTCATCCAAGTCATCTATAAATTCATTGCAAACACAAACCTAATAACAGTAAGATTTTTAAGGGATTACACAAAGTAATCATGAGTATATGTGAGTATGTAAATATATAAAAGTAGTCAAAACAAATTAATTAAGATTTCAGAAATACACCCATGAGGCATTTCATATCAATGTGGGGGGAACTGGTCCTATTAATAATGGTAATAAGATAATGGACTTACCGTACTACAGAAAAAAAATAAATTATCTCCCTATACACTATTCTCAAAACTAAATTCCAAAGAGATGGAAGGTCCTAAACGTCCCTAAAAGTCAAAGCATTAGAAGACATGTGAACTTACAGGAGATGTTTTTAGATTACAATAGCTACATACCTAAGTGAAAAATGATAAATCTGGCTAAATAAAAATATAAATGTTTGAACGGCAAAAAAAAGTCAGATTGCACACTAAAAATATATTTATTTTCCATACATGACAAGGCCTAAATAAAGATTTATGAGGGAAAAAGATAACCCAATGGGAAAATAGATCATTCATGAAAAAAGAAAACCACATAGATGATGACATGAAAAAATAGTATCTATCTGCGGCCTCTTTCAGCTTGTAGTGTCCTTGGCTTGTGGCTACATCCCCACAGTGCCTGCCTGCCTCTGTGGTCATATTACCTCATCTATATGACAGAACCTCCCTTTGTTCCTTCTCATGCTGATCCTATGACTGCATATGGGACATACCCAGATAATCCAGGCCACTCTCCCTTCTCAGGTGCCTTTGCCTCATATTTTGTCACATAAAGGAGCATTCATCTTTTAGTTATGTGACTTAACATCCTTGGGTCCCACGAATTAGGGTGTGATTACCTTTGAGGGGGGTGGGGCTATTCAACTTAGAACTGGCTGCTTGATTCCAATTTCCTAAGTATACAGCGGAGTAAATAATAACTATCCAGTAGAGTTATTGTAATAATTGAATTAGTTAATACACTTAGAACAGTGTCTGGAACATAGCAGCTGCTCAGAAAATTGTAGCTGAAACTACTAGAAGAAATAGTAGTAGTGTTGAAGAATTTTTTAAACAAAACAAAAAAACCCAAAACCATTAAAAAACACTGACTCTTAAAGTTCAACTCCATCAAAATTTAAATTATCTATACAATAAGGAACACTAAAAACAAAAATTCAAACTAAACATTTTCAATGTACTAATGAAAGATTAGCACCCATAAAGCATAAATAAATGCTATAAATCAATAATGAAGACATACTATAAAATGGGGCAACAGCTGTAACTGGAAAACTCAAAAGAAAGCCTAAATGGCTGGGAAATATGAAGTCTAACTATGAATCATAAACTGCATTTAAAACTTCAGTGAGATAGAATTTCACGTCTGTCATGTTGGCAAAGCACGAAAACTCCAAGAATGAATCAATTATTGGCAAGCAGAGCAATGGTGACAGTATAAATGGTTACGTTGATTTGAAGATCAATCCAAGCAGGGTGGTGATCATTGTTTATGTCATATTTCATCAAGACTAAGATCATATTGATTACAAGATGCATCATTGTTGTACATGCCAATGAGAGTAAAACTTCCAAATACTTGTAAGGCACTATAACTCTCAGAAATGTTAAAATGCAAAAGGCACCTCTTAGGCTACACGAAAAATAGTAATAATGAAAAAATTAGAAATAACTTAAATGTTCATTCATCACAGAAATGGCTCAATAAAATGCATTATATATTCATCCAATGAAATCCTTACAGCAGTTAAAAGGAATACATCACAAAAAAAAGGTATCATTAGGTGAAAACAGCAAGATGCAGAATGATATACCCTGCACATTTATGAACACATACACATGAGAAATCACACCAAACTTTTCAAAATTACCTTTTATGGCAGACGGGCCACACTCACACCCTAATTTTCCATACTTGCCAGGATCCATGCCCTTTTGCATTTTTGCCCACACTAACTCTGGCTCAGCTCTGTGATTTGCTTCGGCCAATCAGGCAGTAGAAGGCTGGACAAAAGCAGAAGCTGGACCAAATGTATGTAGCCCTGCCATGCAGCTCCTCTCAGCCACACAAACAGAAATCTGAGAAATCTTAGAACAGCATCTCACACACCCAAGGCAGTGGTGATTCAGCACAGAGAAGACGAAGCTCTCCAAAATTCTGGCTGTGGCCTTCAACAAAGGGAATTATATGGAATCAGGTGCACAGAAAACCCACAAGGCTTCTGAAGATTCTGCATAATAAGAAATGCCCGGTCTGCGGTGAAATTTTTCCAAATGCAGAAAAGGCCCACAGACAAAAAGAAAGCTATGACGATGCTTGACATATCTTTTTTTTTTTTTTTTTTTTCAAAAGTAGCCAAGGAATGTAATGGAAAAGGGAAGACACCTCAGTGGGTGAATCCAAAGATCTTAGGGAATAATGAGCTAGAAAGCCAATTCCAAGGGACAGAACGGGTGCTAACCAGGGATCATCACCATCCCTGAAGTAAGAAGTATCAAAAAGTGAAGTCTTGCCAAAGTAGGGGAAGGTAGCAACACTTTCCCAGCTTCCTTTCGTCCCAGCTATGGACCGTGAAGTAACATACCTCCTGCTTTTCCACTCTTCATTTTTTTTTCTCTATACCAGGAATCGAACTCAGGATCTTGTGCTTTCCAGACACACATGGCACCACGGAGGTATATTCCCGGCCCTCTCCAAATGAGACCATCTATTGCAAGTGTTGTACTGTCTCTATCTCCCCATTTTACATCTCAACAAGGGGTGCATCTTTTTAGTTCACAGATCCCCAGACCAAGAGATGCTGCACCCCAAGAGCCACAGGCAGACTGATGTAGATACCAGTTCCAGACCCAAGTGTGATGGGGCCCATCTTTTGTGTGTCCTAGAATGGGGGTCAGTATATTCTGCATATGGGAGAGAGGTGGATGGTTGTGACCAAAGGGTAGATTATGTTAAGTAGATTGAGTGCACCAACAGCCCAGAGTTTCATGCCTCCATGTGTGTACGCCTTTGAGTGGTGTCCTCTTGCCCTGACTTCTTTGCCCAATGGGACAGTGGCAAAATTAGCCTAAGAAAATTCTTCAAACGGCACCTGCATGGCTCTTGTGCCCTTGTGATGAGAACATGCCCAGAATGCCTTACCAGGAGGACATGCCAGCCAAGTGAGAAGAGCAGGGCAACCTCAGACCAGGCCATCTGGACTAACCAACCACAGGTGCCTAAGGGAAGTCAGCAGAAATCAGCTCAGCTGCCCAACCTACCTGCTGGGCAACTGACGGTCACTTTAGCCTACTAAGTTCGGGTGATATGTTAAGACATTGGACGGTAGTCAAAGAGGACTTCAACCTTTCTGGTTATTTTCCTTTTTTAAAAGGATGAAAAAAAATACATAAATTATCCATGTGATTAACATTGGTTTTGTCTTTGTTTTGTGGGGCCCAAGATCAAACCCAGGGTCTTGTGCAGGCAAGCAGAGCTGAACCCCTGCCTGTGAACAGGTAATTCTTAAAAGAGTAAATACAAATGCCAAGAGACTTTATAAAAACATGCTCAGCCATACTAATAAACAAATGCAGATAAAAAGAGTCGGGTCTATTATCACGTATTAAATTGGCACCAAAAAAATAAGTTTAATAACATTAAATATTCATGAAGATATATGGAAATGAGTACCCAAAAAAGTACTGGAGGGAGTATAAATTGCTACGGCTATATTGTCCATATCAGAATATTCTAACATCAGAAATTTCACTCACTCAGCACTAAAAGCAGCCAAAAAAAAAATTGTTTCCCTATCACACCTTCCATGAGACTCATACATAACGCTCAAAATAAACAGCAATGGACACAAAGAGACATTTCAGCACAGAGAAGACGCAGAAGGCCACGAGCTCATGAGAGATGTTCAGCTTCATTAGCCCTTAGGGGAACATGGATGAAGATCACAGGAGCAATCGCCAGACCCATTAGAACTGCGGAAATAAACGGTGACAGGGCCAACTGCTAAGGAGGCAGCGAACATACTCTCCTGTGGATTAGCTGTGGACAGGTAAAACAGTACACCACTCTGGAAAAGAGCTTGGTGATTTCCTTACAAACTAAATGCAATACCCATCATATGACCAGCGATTGCACTTGACCCAGAAATTTTCAATAAATAAAAATATAATGGAAAAATAAATAAATAATAAATTTTTAAAATGGGCTGGGGTTTTAGCTCAGTGGTCCTGCCACCTGCCTTGTAAGCGCAAGGACCAAAGTTCGATCCTCGGTACCAAAACAAACAAACAAACAAACAAAAAAAAAAAACGTGTATGATTTATTCACTGAAGATTTCCATGCAATAGACTGGAAAAAGGAAAAACTTCCCTTCCTAGATTAAATGGTCAGACCCCCACAGCATGAACAGCACTCATCAATAAAAGGTAATAAACTATTAACACATACAATTTGGATGGTGCTCAAGCACGTTATGCTAAGTGAAAACCAGCCTCGAGAGGTCACACGTGGCATGATTCCATCTATATTACATTTCTCTGGGTTCAGTCCCTAATACTGGAGGGAAAACTACCCGAAAACACATACTAATGCTATTCCCTGGATTTGACGTGATATTGTAATTACACAAACTGTAACCATCAAGAAAACCAGCAGGACTTCTGTGTACTATCTTTGTAACCTGTTGTGAACATATATTTATTTAAAAACAAAAAGTTTAAAAAATTATTAAAGGAATAATAAAGTCAATCCTAAATCATAACATAAAACATATATATGCTAAGATGAAATAGGTTATTTTTGTTTTTTAACACAAATAATAATTTCTGTGGTGGTCAGAACACACATTCCCTCAGTCTTCCTACCAGATAACCTCACCGAGCAGCTTCCCTACACGAGCCTCTGCCATCCTGCTTGTGGTACCTCCCACCGCCTGCAATGTCAACCCCAGACAGCACAATTTCCAGAAGGGCAAAAGGCCCAGAGAGAGCTGTCAAAGTGATTCTGACCTGACTGCAGCCAGTCAGAGGAGAAGCTCAGCCCTCACACACCTCTTCACTGGCTGAGGAACTGGCTTCCTGCTGCCTGGAGTCTAACGTAAAAAGTCTGACCGCGTGAAGAGCCTTGGTCAAGACCCTTGCCATGTTATCTTCCAGGCAGCACCTCTGGACTGGACCCAGGGCCCAACATTCAGGGAAAACTAGAGGCACCGGCTCCTCAGTCTCCTGTGTCCATCATTGATGTGTGTAAAATCTGTGCCTTACAGCAAAGGAAACAAAGAATAGAGTGAAGAAACAACCTACAGAACGGGAAAAGGGTCTGCTGCCAGTTACTCCTTAGACAGAGGACTAGTATCTAGAACATATAAAGAACTTAAAAGGCTTGGCATGGTGGTGCACACCTGTAACCCCAGCACTTGGGAGGGTGAGGCAGGAGAACTGCTGTGAGTTCAAGACCAGCCTGGGCTACATAGTGAGTTCCAGGTCAGTTTCAACTACATAATGAGACCCTGCCTCAAAAAAAAAA
>NW_022900921.1:4095646-4123723 GCF_012274545.1 Fukomys damarensis | reverse complement strand
CTCAAAAAAATCAGGCCCCTCCAAATGAAAGACTCAATCAAATATGGGCATCTGACATGAATAGACACTTCTCAGAAGTACAAATGGCCAATAAACATAACAAAAAAAAAAAGTTCAACATCACTAGCCATTAGAGAATTGCAAACTAAAGCAACACTATTTCATTCTACTCCAGAAAGAAAGGCAAACATTAAGAAATCAAATAATAACAAATCCTGGGGAGGCTGTGGTGAGAAAAGAACCCTTCCCCACTGCTGGTGGGAATGTACTAGTGCAACCACTATGGAAATCAGTACAGAGATTTCTGAAAAAAATAAAAACAAAAATTCCATTTGAGCCAATTATTCCTCTTCTAGGCATCTTCCTCAAAGAGTTAAAGGCATCATATTACGGTGACCTATGCACACTCATGTTTATAGCAGCATGGTTTGTAATAGCCAAATATTGGCTATGTATGTGTCCATCAACAGATGAATGGGTCAAGAAAATGTGGTTGTTACCACTCTACAGACAAGGAAAACTCGAGTCATTGGTAGGAAAATGGATGCAACTTGAAAACATAACGTTAAGTCAAATAAACCAAATACATAAGCTTAAATATCATGTGGTTTGTCCCAGGTGAGCAATCGAAAGAATAAAGTGTAGAGAGACAGGAGGAACTCCTTAAGTTCGAGGCCAGCTTAGACTGTACAGTGAGTTCCAGGCAAGCCTGAACTAGACAGCAAGACCATGTCTCAAAAAAAACCAAAAAATAAAGTACAGAGCAAAATAAAGGATAAAAGCAAAGAAAAAGATCTTTTAGGAATGGGAAGAGGAGCAAGAGATGGAGGATTAGGGGGAAGGGAGGAGCTGAGGGGGACATAGAAATAATGAACGTGTGTCATGTGCATGTACCAAATACCCACAGTGGATGTAATGATTATGTTCACAAACATGAACTTAAAAAGTAGAAATGTGGGAAGGGGACATAGAGACAAAAGTGTGGAAAAGGAAAGGGACAGAAAGGGGCTTAAAAAGAATTAAAATACATTAAGTACATGTAACTACTCCCTGAGGTGAATGTAAACACTGCACGCTACAAACGTGTTAATAAAATATTGTTACATTATTAAAAAATAAAACCCTGGCCCAAAAGCCCCAGTTCCCTTTGAAGACACTCATCAGCTCCAGGCCTTTTTCTGCACTCCAATTCCACCTCAGATTTTGTCATCTAAATTGAATTACTAGAAATTGCAGGTACTGGCTGGACCACTGTCCACACCAGGCTCCTGACTGGAGCAAAGACCCAGAGCTCCCACTTGTCGGCTGCTACCTGGCCTGCCTGAGCCATGAGGGAGAAATCTGAGTACGGAGGAGCAGTGTCACACTGAACAAACTCCCCGGGCCTGGACGGCTTTGGAGCCTCTGCCTCTCTGGCCCCAGGGCCCAGCCCTGACCTCAGAGGAAGGTCAACAGTGCCCACCAGGACGGTGATCACAGGTGGAAAGAAACTCCCAGGGTGGGGAGGGAGGGCCGCCGGACACCTGAAGGGTGGAGCTCCGAGATACTAACACCAATGCAAGTTGCTGGGGGCAGTTTCTAAGCAACGGGGGATTTTTCTGGTGCTCTTGCAAATCCTACACAAGGAGCTGTGTGCATCTATAGGCTTTGGTCCAGGGGAAAGAGGAAAGCCAGCAAGTGGGTAGAATTTCTTTCTGGGCTGGGTGAAGGTGGCCAGCAATGAGCCTGCACTCCTTTGCTAAGTTCACTCCTCACACTCAAGACTAGAATAGACTCCTAATACCAGAAAGGAAGTTCTGACACAGGGGAGTGAAAAGCCAGATGCACATAGGTCCCACCAGCTCCCTGAGTCCTGGAATACGCCTCAGGGAACTGGGGAAGGTAAAAGGGGGCTCTACAGATGATCAGCCATGCTTCCGTTGAGAGAATTATGGCGAAGACCACTGTGGGCTCTGATAGATTCCATAACAGAAATTCCATCTGTTAACCAGTCAAGTGTTACACACAAAAGTGTCCCTGTGGCTACCAGGCGATTGGATTCTTGACCTTCAGTTCCACTTTACTAGAGCAAGTCATAACATGTTGATTTGATGTATGAATACATAGGAAGAATGAGAAGTAACACAGAAATATTATTCAAGGTAAATAAGATTTTGTAAAGCTGGACAAACTAGATGAGATCTTAACTGTTTGAGATCTTTTCTACTTTGGCTCATTTTAATCAGTTTTTTCTCACTTGTTTTAAGAAAGCCAGCTACCTGAAGCTTTGGAAGAGAAATAATATTCCAGATGCACAATGGAAAAGACAAAAGGTAAAGGAATTCCATGGTGGACCAGCAATCCAGGTTCTGGGGACCTAAGGAGGGAACATACTGTGAGAATGATGAACATCTCAGCCACACTGGCCAGCCATCCTCCGGACTTTTCCAGAACAAATACCAGCAAGACACAGCAAGACCCCAGAAGGCAGAACAGGAGGGGAGTCGGATCAACAGCACATGGATTACACTGACAGTTTCTAGCCCCAGAGGACCCAAGCCTCTCACCCAGCATGATTTACATCCCAAGGTGCCCCCAAGACAAATGATAATCTTTGAGAACTCCCAGCACTCCCACTCCCATGACGGACAGGACAGTGCTGAGTTGACCTCCATTTGCCCACCTGAAATGAGGCTTTCTCTGCACCCCAGGGCTGAGGGAACTCTAGATACCGAGTACCATAAAAATACTAGCACTGATTCGAGCCAGGCCAGAAAGGAAACAAGGTCACACAGCAAACAAGTCACAGAGCCCAATTTCTGGGAGGGGGTTTCTCCCTTCACCCTCCTCACCCATGATCTTATTCGTGTGCCACAAAAACCCGCAGCCTTGGGATAGAGTGGAGAGCAGAGGGGAATCTTAGACACTAAAAAACAACTTATACTAGATTCTTGGAGCTCCAAGAGCAACTTCGGATCTCCCAGGGATGAGACCCCACCATTTCTCACACCATTATCAGATAAAATGCATTCACTTGGTAGCAGAGGACTATTTCCGGGACTCTGGATTATCTGCCCATTAAGCTAGATTGCTAATAAAGAGGTTTGAATGTAGAGTATGAATCTTTGAGCACTACCAGTTTACCTCAAGTTTTGTGTACTAAATACCCCAAAATGAATCTCTAAGCAAAAGAACATCTGTCACAGCAGCAACCTTAGCTAACATTAGACAGCTGGGCCAATCCCAGACGCCCACCAGGCACAGCAAGGCCTCCTTGACTGATTACACGCAAGCGCACATGCACACAGTGTGGGCGCACAGAGCAAGCAGCCTTCTCCAGCCAAGACTCGCACGGCTGAAAATCCAGGAGTCTTCCAGGAGGCACGCGACTGGCTGAAGCACCCTCCCAGTCTTTTTGTTGGGTCTCAGAAATAAATTAGTCCCAGAATCAGAACCACTGAATCTACTCGCAGAAGGAGAGAGAATCTAGAGACCAGAATCTGTCTGGTAGCACGTGGGAGACCACAGTTCAAGTTTGATATGTGTCAGCAGTTCCAAACAATAATGAAACACACACACACACACACACACACACACACACACACACACACACAACACACCTATTTAGCTTTTGTGCTGTGCTAGGCCTCCAGAACCCAGGAGGCTGCAACCGTCATCCTTGATTTACGAAAGAGAGAGATGCAGCCCAAAGAGGTCAAGCGGTGAGTCCGATGTCTTGGAGCTGAAAGTGGCAGAACCTGGTCTTAAATGTAGTTCTGCCTTAATCATTCATTGTTATACACACAGACACCGCTAAGATGCACTCACGCACGAGGATTCATTCAATGGAAATAGGCACAAAGGCTATGGCTTTCCTGAGTCAGACGTCACTCCTCTGGTATCATGATGGATTCTGCTGGCCACTTCTTCCGCATTGAACCGCAGGACTCCAACTTTGACCATGCAACATTGCCAAGGACCATCCCAGAAGAGCTAGCACGTGAACTTCCATATGAAGATCCGGGCCTGATGGTATTTATATAATCATTGCCTCACCCACCCCACCGAGCAGAGAACAAGGCAGAAATAGGATATCTCTGGTTCATTTCCAACAGAAACAACACTTTCAGGTTTAGGAAAATTAAAATTCACTTCATTCACAGTCCACCAGCGACAACAACAGGAAGCAAGCTGGACCGTGATGGTCACACTTCACACGCGCAGCTAGGAATTCCTGTTTTAGGAGAAAAATCTCAGCAGCAAATAGAGAAACTGAGTCTTGACCCGCTCTTACCAATTTCAACGTGCACCCATTTTGACACAACCCAATATATCTCCTCCTCCAGGGATGAAGACACGGTCCCTGAGCAGGACCACCAACAGCTGAGGCTACAGGTAGAGTCCCTTGCAGCATCCCATCTCTCTCTCTCTCTCTCTCTCTCTCTCTCTCTCTCTCTCTCTCTCTCTCTCCCCCTTTCCTCTATCTCCCTCCCTCCCTCTCTCTCTCCCTCTCTCTCTCTCTCCTCCCCTACTTCTTGGATGCCCTGAAGTCAATAGCTTTCCTCCACCATGCCCCTAACCATGATTTTCTACCTCATCAAGGGCCTAAAAGCAATGGATCTAGCCAACCATGGACTGAATCCTCTGAAACCATTAGTCAAACTATACCTTTCTTCCTTAAAGCTGTTACTCTCAGGTATTTTGTCACAGCAGCAGAACGCTGACTAGCATAATCACCTTCCATCCATGCCCACTCTGGGTTGTACATGTGTTTAGATGGCCTTTCAGCACAGGTACCAGGGGAAATCCAAGGTACATGTCAGTCATCACCGGTGGCAAAGGAGCAGCACACTGTGATTCTGGCCAGAGCAGTGGGGCTGTGGAGACGCCTCATCCCATACTTAACCTATAAAATATCAACCCTGTACCATGCACAGTGCTGGCGTTGGGGTTGCTGCAGTCAACAACTAGTAGACAGGCAGTCTGTTGTGATCAGTGCCACGATGCAAGACACAGGACACGCTAGGAGAATGGGCACCAGACCCCGCAGAGGACAGATGACCCAGTGAGATCAGGGAAAATTTCCTGATGGACCTTCTAATCTGAGACTGGAAGCACTGACAGTTCTTCAAAGCAGAAGACACAATGGGAAACCAGTGTTCTTGGAAAAAGGACAAATACATCGTCACAAGGCCTGGAATCCATGAAGCCCCAGGAAGGAGCTGAGGCCCAAAGAATGAAAAGCACCCACTGCAGCTGGCCTGTGCTATGTGAGGGATGTGAACTCCCTGGGATGGGTCCCTCTGAGCGCCCACAGGATGTGGAGCAGAGCTGGGAGCCTGCACGTGACTTCTTCAGGGGAGGCAGGTCAACCACAGCTGGGTGGCTGAGGTCCAGGCCTTTCTGATGACAACTGTCTTTCTGTGCCCACAGAAGAACCAGAGGTGTCTCAGGCCACCCACCTGGTACTGCATTCCACAAGGGCTCACAATGTGAACTGACCTGGACATGGCAGAGGCTTTGGAGTTAGGGAGAGGCAGAGGTGACACCAGCCCTAGAAATTTTGAATGAGGCAAATTTATAGAAACAGAAAGGATCAGAGGGGATACAGAAGAGCAGGAAGAGGAAGGTAGGAATTTACTGTTTAATGGGTACAGCATTTCTGTTCACGGTGATGAGAAAATCTGGACATGGATATTGGGGATAGTTGTGCACTATGAAAGAACTTAATGTCACTGAATTCTATGCTTCAAACTTCTGTCTCTAGCCAGGCATGGTGTTGCATGCCTGTCACAGCGCTTAGCACATTGAGGCAGAAGAATCTTAAATTCGAGGCCATCCTGGGCTACATAATGAGTTCAAGGCTGGCCTGGACTACATAGTGAAACCCTGTCACAAAACACAAAACAAAACAAAAGTCTGTCTCAGCAGGGCATGGTGATGCATACCTGTAGTGCCAGCTATTTGGGAGGTTGAGGTGGGACAATACCCTGAACCCTCAAGTTTGTGACCAGCCTGGGCCCAGTGAGACCCATTCCTCAAAAAAAAGTCTAAAATGACAAATTATGTTCTAATTTTATCACAATTTTTTAACTGGACAGAGCTAACATTTCTTCATGGCACTGGAGAAAAGTCAAATATCTAAACATCAGTCAGATATATAAAGGTTTAGGTCCAACACCTGGCACATCATAGGTGCCCAATACAACATAGTTCTTATAATGATCTAAGTTATGAACACACTTGGTATTAGTGTTAAGTATGGTCAAACTGTTCCTATAACAATTAAGTATTAATTAACTTCATCATCATTAGAGAAACCCTATTATACCTCTGGACCATGAGCCTCCAAATTCAAGTTGATCTTTTCTTCCCATCACTTATTCCCATCTCCCACAAAAACTGTTTACCATTTCAATTATTTTCCTCCCAGCCACTGTGATCACTGTACTTAAAATTCAATCAGGCTTCTAATTTTAAGCATCTTTTTTGTGTATAGCACCAACAATTGACAGGCGTCCTGAATTTAACATCTGTTCCCAGCAGTAAATAGTTTTAAATTTGAGAACTGAAAACACATAGAAGGCAATTATGAGCAGTTCTCGCGCTGTGATTCACGGCCTTATTTGGCAACTTCTTCAGTGACAGCAACGGTTCTAATGACAGATGGGCCACAGTCAGCAGTCCCCGGCAAGGAGAAGCCGGCACTCACCCGGCCCCTCCCCTCCAGGGGAAGGCCTGAGACCCACACAGAAACAGCTACTGCGTACCAGGAAACCTGTTAAATGCTGTTATGGGTGCTCTCCCTTTTAATCTTCAGTAAACTGTGTTGCCCCCGAAATAGGAGTAAGAACAGAAGCTCCAGAGAAACCTCCCAAGAGGCCACCCAGCCCTCTCTGGGACTCCTGTTGATGTCCACAGGCAAGAAATCATCGAAAGGTGGAGCCTCAGCCCGGTGACAGCACCAGTGCCCTCTGCAGTGCTGCCCACACCTAGGCCAAGGGTCTGCTGCTCAGAAGGCAGGCAGGGTGGGGAATCCAGCCAGAAGCTGTCCTGGATCCAGGTCCCCACTTGGGCTCATGGAAAGAGGGGAGGCAATCAGAGCCAAAGATGTTTTCTCTCGGAGCTGGGAGGTAACACACCGACTGAGACATCCAGGGCATGAGTAAATATGTCCAAGGAAGGCTGCAATTTGACTTTGATCAGATGCTGACTCAACATAAATTGGTAAACTATGAAGAAAAACAAGTACAAAATGCTAGAAATAAATTATTGCAGGATATACCACATATAGGTGCAAATTCTCTATGATAAGTGCTATCATTATGTATATCTAAAATGTACCAATAAATGTTTTCCTTGAAATATATATTTATATATATACGTTTATACACACACACATGTAAGGTTTGCAGTTTTCAATTAGGAATTTTTTTTTTTAAAGATAGGGTCTGCCTATGTAGTTTGGACTGGTCCTGAACTCACTGTGTAACTCTGGCTGGCCTCAAACTTGCAGCAGTCCTCCTGCCTCTGCCTCCTGAGGGCTGGGATTACAGGGGTGCACCACCACACCTGGCTGGACTTTTAATATTCCTAGCTCTCTAGGACAAAGGTCTTTAGCCTTCTGCTCCATAACTGAGAAGCTTCTCCCTAGATTCCTTCTCTCCCTAGAATGAAACCCAGTTTTGCACAGAGATCACTACCCTGGAGTGGCCCAGAGGAAGCCCTGTCCCCTAACACCCACCTTTCACTGTGTCCTCCAAGGAGCGGCCACTCTTTCATCTAAGGCCTCGGTACCTGGGCCCATCCTTCCCGCCACCCAAGTCCTGAGGTGACAACACCCCCCCATGAACCATCTCTGCCTTCATGCCCACCTCCACTCCACCCAGGCCACCCAGGCCACCCAGAGCCACTTCCCGGGCCGTCTCGTCTTTCCACCGTAGGCCCCATCACCATGCTTAATTCAGACATCTCATTTGCTGCCACCCCAGCCTTCCCGCCCTGTCAGAAGACCCGCTCTGCAGACAGCCAGGGACCCACTGGGGTCTCAGTCTATCATCACAGGGCGGCCAGGTTGAGGCACAGATCAATAAAGCCTGTTTCTCTTTCTCCTCATTCCATTTGAATGCTATGATTGGTTACTAGGTAAATACAACTCTGGCTCGGACTTGGGATTCGTGAAAACATGCTTTTTAAAAATCATCCTAAGAAATCGCATCCACGTACAGAGTGGTGGGGAGGGCCTACATGGATGTGTGAGCACAACTCCGAGCAGTGAAAAGAGAGGGGGCAGCACGGCTTTCCGGAAAGAGCTCAAAGCAACAGCAGCCCCGGCAGTTCATAGAACAGCAAGGAGGCCAGCTTGGTGGGAGCACAGCAAACAGGAGAGCAAGCAGGAAAGGAGCCCACTGGCCAGAGGGCGCCGACACAGAGGGCTTTCCCTGCAGAGAGGGCCAGGCGAGGCCTTCACTCTGAGCACCTGACAAAGTCACATGACCCAGCTTGCATCCTCAAAGGCTGCCACCTCTGTGGAGCTCGGAAGAAGATGGAGGACAGGCCCAGGCAGAGCAGGGATCCCACTGAGGAGGCTGGGACAGAATCCAAACAATGGACGAAAAGGTGGTGAGAAGTGGTAAGGTCTGTCTGAAGAACAGTTTGAAGGTGGAACCAACTGGACAGATAACTAGAAATACTGTAGATAAATGATAGACTTATCAGTGGGCAGTGGATGGACTGAATAAGGTAGGCGCATGCACGTATAAGAAAAGATACCCATAGTGCACTGCTGCGTGAAAAGCTCATCACAGAACAGCATTTATGGCCCTACTTACACGGAAAACATTACATGTTTCCATATGCGTGCAACTGCTGAACGTGATTTCTTCTGAGGAGCAGGATTAGCAGGGGAAGAGGAAGAAGGGTCACCTTCCACTCTGTGTGCATGTTTGGATTTAAACATAAGCATGTACTACTCACTACTCCTGCTGAACATGGCTGGTCACTTGGGGGTGAGTCCCCGCCCGCCATGAGAGGTGTTTGAGCCTGTCTGGGTGACCCCCAAAGCATCAACCATCAGATGGCCTGTGGAACCTACGGGTGCTGTCCAAACTCAGGCTTCCTTCCCAAGCCTCACCTCTCTGAGCCTCGGTTTCCTCACTGGGAGACAAAGGTGATGACACCTGCTCCCCTGGAGGGCTGTGATCACGTGCGTGAAGTGTCCCGCAGAGCCTGGGCCACACAGACACTCATTCACCACCAGCTTCATCTTCCCAACAAGGACTCCAAGGACGCCAGGAGGGAGCCACACCGAGGGCCCTCATGTCCAGGCTCCAGGGAGTCAGGGAGGCTGCCCTACTAAACGTGATTTCAGCATAAGCCCCTGCAAAAAAAACCCAAAAACATGAGGGGATTCCTTAGTGGGAAGAGCTGTTAGTTCTCCCAGACCCCCACCCTGGCTGGAAGAACGGACATGGCATGGCAAGACTCCCCATAATTCCAAATCAAGGTCAGAAGTTCCCGACACCTTGTGATTTTTCTCCCTAGGCTTGTGAGCAGGCGGCCATGGGGAAAGGGAAAGAAAAGCTGAATGCTATTTATCTAAAATCGCTTCCACTTTTGAGAAGCTATAAAATGTGCATGCTCTTGCCAAATGGATGTCGAAAGAGCTTTGATCTCCATTTTAGCCTGAAATGATCCGTTCCCTTCCTAATGCAGATATATGGTTTTTGTACCTCAAATCTGCCCAGTCAGATGCACAGCACATTTTTAATTATTTTGAAATGATTAAAAACAGAGTCATAAATCTATGCTTTGACATGACATGGTGATTTGACCCCTAGACACACCGTAATGGGTTATTAACAGTGCTTCCCAAATCTATTGAAATATTTTTCCAAAGCTATTCACTAATTAATAGCTGTTCGCACAGTGATCATTTATGAGTAATTATGGAACTGCGCCGCACTATTTTGTGAGGAGAACATAATCATGTCCATTAAAATTATTTGTATAGTTTTTAACCTTCTGCCAGAAATAAATGAGGCTAGTCTAAGGGTAACACAAACTTCATGACAATACTAGAGGTTATCTCCTTCGTGACACTTGCTTCTCAAAGCTTCCTTAAAGGTTCTAGCCCAGAGACTTTCAGTTTGTCCTTCAGCTCTTCCAGAGTCCCTGAAAGCAGAGGGTGCTGGGGAACGGCCGAGGAG
Organism: Fukomys damarensis; assembly: GCF_012274545.1. Lineage (NCBI taxonomy): Eukaryota > Metazoa > Chordata > Mammalia > Rodentia > Bathyergidae > Fukomys > Fukomys damarensis. The sequence continues at coordinate 4,113,536 of NW_022900921.1, read as the reverse complement.
AAGCGGGTTCTTGCATCCTCCCTGCCTCACACCTCCCAGTCTGTGACACCAGCCTGCTGCCCTCAGCTTCTGGTCACCTCCTGCATGACCACATCCTCCAGGTCACACCCTTCCACCCTTCTGGCTGAGACCCCACCTACCTGAACCTTGCTTCTTGGACACCTACGTCACTTCCTTTGACCAGCTGGGACGCCCCCGCGAAGGCAAGCATGCCTTTCACTCTGTTGTGTCTCACAGAGCCTGTGAAGCTTCCCACTGGCCATGGAAGGAGATGCAGGGACCTTGCTTAGCTCACATTTCCACTAAGGAGCTAGACGGGTAGGAATGAGGGGTCTTGCTTTTCAGGCCTGACGACTTCACATTTGCTGAGAATGTCTTAGGGCTGGTACAGGGTCGGGTGGTGTTTCGCCACCTCCCCACCGGGAATTCCTCCCTGCTGCTGGGAGGGGCCTGTCAGTTGGTCCCAAATCCACTCTGTCCAACAGTTGCCTGCTATTTAGCTGAAACTACGTTAACTGGTACCCTGCATTCCATTTGACAACCCTCGGTGAAGATGAGGTAAATGGAGGTATTCTCTTTCAGGGTGCCTCTCCATCCAGCCCAGAGGACTCCCCCATTTCTAAGTCAAAATCTGAGGCACAGACACCCCCATTTTCCGCAACCATGGGTCAGACATTCAGGGCTCAAGCTCAGAACTCTCTAAGACTAGAAGTGCAACCTTATCTAAAGGTCTTTCTCATCAAAATAGCCATCTTCTTGCCCTATCCCTTACCCCAAGACCCTCCTCCTCCTCCATCCTGCCTCATCACCAGCTTTCTGACCCCACCCTAATGCTGCTGCCTCATGGGGAGCTCCGAAGGCGTGGCCTCTTCCGATTACCACACTCCCAAGAAGCAGTCCCCTTGTGGTGTGTGTAGCCAGTTGTAGGTGAACAAGGCAGGCAGTGGCTGTAGCAAACGTTGTTCCTTCTTCCAGTTGAACTTGTGACGCAGCTCCTCCTCCTCCCTGCTCTCCATGAGGTCTTCCCTGGAGAGGAGACTTCTGGCAGCTTCTCACCCATTCCCCAGTTTGTTCTTTCACTGCACCCCTGTACCTGCCAGGAGCTGTTCTAGAGGCCAGGAAACATCAGAAAGAGAAAGAACAAAGACCCTGCCCTCTAGTGTTTGCTGACACAGTAATCCAGAAACCTCAAAACAGCACGGGTTGGCCAGGAACCGAGGCACATGCCTGTGATCCCAGCCACGCTGGAGGCTGAGGCAGGAAGATGGCAAGGTGGAGGCACTCTAGACCATTTAGCAAGGCCCTGTCTAAAAATTTTAAACAGCGCTTGCCTAGCACTGGATTCTATCTCCAGTGCTTCTGATGATGATGATGATGATGATGATGATGATGATAGTAACAGATGTACAAAGTGGCCATCTTCCTCCTTGTGGCTGAGAAGGAAAAGGTGGAGGGGAGGGGAAAAGAGGGAAAAAGAGGATAGAAAGGCAGGGCAGGAAGGGTCTGACAACTTCCCAGGTTCTGCTCCCAGCTGGGTCCTAAATTCCAGCTTCTGTGCTCTTCCTGGATTTTAAAAACTATTCCCATGTTCTTGTAGTAATTCCTGCCACTGACTAGGGAGAGTGGGTTTCTGTTCAAGGCCCCTACATGGTCTTCAAAAGGGGAACCTCAGCGCCAAGACCAACCTGAGCAGCCCACCCCTGACTTCTTCCTGGCATCCCGGCCTCGGCCTTGCCTATCCAGGGCACCCCATGCCCCGCAGCCTGCACAGCCCGGCTAGACTACTCCACCTATACCGGGCCAGGGGGGTGAAGCACAGCAGGAGGAGGGAACTGAGCTGGGAAACACCTCTGACTTTGCATTCAGAGAAGGAAGAGGAAGACTGAAAACAGAGAGAGCAGTGGGGGCAGCAAGGCGGCCCAGAGGTGAGGCGTTTGGAAGACAAAGCCAAGGTGTGAAGAGCCAGGCTGCAAGGAGATAAACACACCTGCACCGGTAAAGGCCTTCAACACCCTTTGGTTCCAGAGCCTCACGAGTCTTCCAGATGGGCAGCCATACTGAGATGCTCTCAATAAAAGGGCATTGTTTTATTCTGATCACACAGCGGAGAAACGACAAAAGTATGACTTAGGGATGAAGATCTTAGTACACAGGCTTGGAGATTGCAACCCTCAAATTAAGAGGACAGGGAAGCAGGGGGAGGTGGCACCTGCCCCACGGCTCAAGCAGGACGATCACAAGTTCAAGGGTAGCCTGAGAAATTAACAATTTAGCGATTTAGTGCGACTCTCTCCATAAAGAGTCCTGAAAGGCCCCATAGCACCAAAATAAATAAATAATGAATACGTGGATGGACAGACACATGGATGAGTAAGGAGAGGTCTGCAGTGCTGCTAGGCCTGGTGCCAGGCCTGCTTCCCTGGGGGCTGCGCAGCCTGAGGGGCTGAGTGTGCCCAGATCTGCGCCCTTTGTCCTCGGTCACTCCGCGCAAGCCTCCCAGAACTCGATCCTGGTCACCAAGGCCACAGTGAACCGAAGCCTAGAGCCAGGAGTCACCTTGAGGAACTCGACCTGCTGAACCCCACCGACCTGGGCCCCATGCGCAGCTCCCAGGCCTGGGCCGAGCCCAGAGTGACCCTCACGCGCACCCCACTCCCCACGCCTGCTCGCGGGCCCTTCTGCTGGGCTGTGGAGCTCCACCTGTGGGTCCTCCAGATGCCCAGCAAGCTGTGAGCAGCTGCAGCCAGCTCGGGGTGAGCTGCACCTCCCAACTGCAGACTGAGCACGGTCCCCGGAGTGCACGATCGACCGGACACTGTCCAGCAATGCCCAAAGCTAAGAGCAGGCGGCGGGGCCTGAGCACCTCCAAAGAGAGAAAGAGGAAGAGGAAGACCAAGTATTCCTCCATGCCAGGACAAGAGACACTCCTGCGAGGGCAGCAGCAGCAGACATTCAGCATCTGGGCCCCACTGGACGACCAGGACCCCACCTCGGCTGGGCCCAAACCTGGGACAGCTGCCCCTCTGCACTGGCCTGACCACTGGCACCTCTACGATGGCTTCCATCCCCACAGCCCGCCCGTGTCTGTGAAGCCTGCTTTTGGCTTTGGGGTAAGCAGTACGGCCAGTGCCCTGAGCCACACAGCTGAAACCCCTACTTCCACCTCTCAGCCATTCCCCGCGGGGCTTCCCCTGCCTCTGTCATGAGCTTTACCCCAGCATGGCCGGCGCCTGTCACGTCCAGGCCCTGAGCACCCCCACTCCGGCCAGTCCCTTCCCAGTGTGGCTTGCACGGCCACCAGCAGCAACAGCACTGCGAGCTCTGTGGCTTTCGCAGCACCCCTACCGGCAGCCCCTTGTCCTTGCCCACAAGACCGTCAGCCGGCCCCACGACCCCCTGAACAGTCGGCACCCTCCGGCTCAAGTGCCCTGCCCCCTCCCCCCACATCCAGGAGCCAGCGTGGTTCGCCCACCCCGCACTCGGGCCGCCGAGGGGCAGCAGCAGGGATCCACTCCACCAGCCCTGACCCAGCTCTGGCAGCTCACTCCTTGGGAACTCTGCCTTTGGCAGCCCTGAGTACTCAGCTTTTGGCAATTTGAAAGCCACAGGCTTTGAGTTTGGCACCCCTGCCAATACAGAGCGAGCCTTTGGTGCAGGGACCACCTTTGGTTTTGGAGCTACCACCCAAAACACCGCCCGTGAGACCAGCAGCTCTGTGCCTGGCTATCCTACCCCATCCCCTTTGCACTTGTGGGACCAGCAGCCTGAGCAGGCAGAGGGGACTTTGAGCTCAGTATGGCTACCTAGCCACCTGCTCCGTCTCAGAGTACCCAGCTTTGGAGCTGGACAGATGGGGAGCAAAGATGCCCCTGACTCTGTGGGCAGGGGTTGAGTCGGGTCAGGCTGGGCACACCCAGCCCAAGCGTGCCCTTTCCCTTCAGGGTGGGCAGCACACCTGTGCCTGAGAGCAGTGTTCACAGGCTCTTCTCTACCCACCTGTGCGCACAGCATCCCTGCCCCCGAGGTGGGCACAGTGGGCAGCAGCCCTCCTTTTGGAGCACCTCCAATGCCCACTCAAGGCTTCTCTGAAACTGGGTGTTCTGGATGGGTGGCCCTTTCTTTTCCACTGCTGCGGAATCCAAGATACCAAATGATCAACTGCAGGCGCACAAGCAATAGCCTCTGTCCCTTGTGTCCATCCCTCCACCCCTTCCCCAAATCTGGACCTCAGCACCTGCTAAAAATAGCCTTTGGCTTCGAACTCCATGAAGCCAACCCACCCCAGACCTCTGGCTTCGAGCACCAACACAGTAGTGGTAGCCACAAGGCACTTTCTGTCCTGGAGGAAGTCAATGCCTCCAGGAAAGGGCAGGAGAGTCCAGGGCAGGGAAGCTGAACAGCCACATTGGGCAGATCAAGACCTAAGGAAACATCTGTCCCTCGTGGCTACACGGGGACCATGAGCCTCGGACACCTGGTAGGGCTGGAGGGACCCAGGAGCAGGTCAGGAAGTGAAGGCTCTGCCTGGACCTTACGTCAGGGAGTCCTCTCTAGTTTCGGAGGGAACTAGTTTACCTCAGCCCTTCAGGCAGGCCAGCACTCCAGGGACCTGTGCGTACGAGGGTGCCCATGAGCATGTCTCCATACCAATAGGAAGAGGAGGCTGGGACAGGATTACAAATACTTAATTCTTACTTAGTATGAATGTGGGAGGGTTCTCCTTGCTTATGTCATAAGAACAAAAAAAAAGAATTATCATTTTTTTCAAAAGGGAAAGGGAGCCCTGGTAGGTTTGTGGCACTGGGTTGCAGCATTCACAGCTCCCCAGGGTGCAGCAGGCGCCAAGGTGTGCAGGAAGCCCCTCATCCTTCTACAGGGTCCTGCTACACCTCTCCAGGGAATGCCGTGTGGAATGGAACCGGTTCATGACGAGGAGCCAATCACAATGAAGAAAGCCTTGGCCATGCAGAAAATCCAAAGCCTCCAGGGGGAGTAGTCTCCTTCCCTTCCACCGCCGGCCTGGGCAGGGCCGCAGCCTGGCCAGCTGACAGTGAAGGTCCTGGTCTCCCCTCCCCTCCCTCAGGAGGGACAGAGACCCCAGCAATTCCCACCACACCCATTCTCCTACCTCTGGAGACATGACTTGGGCTCAGACATATCAGGCAGTCCTTTCTTCTCTGTGCGATTCATCTTCCCCAAAGGAGATTTAGGTTTCCATGTGGCCTCTAGGGCTGCAGAGAAAGGACAGTGGCTGTCAGAGAACCTTCCGGGAGGTCATGACTCTCATCTGTGGGCAGTTATCGCCTTCCCCTAAGATCAGGAGCAAGGACCTAAAAAGGAGTATATTTCTACCCAGCAGCTCAGAACCTTCAGGGGCTTTCTCCTCCCTCTTCCTCACAGCCACACTCTTAATCTCTTCAGTATGAGTAGACTTTATAATGTTTGTATAGAAAGATGACCGACCTGCCATAGAGAACTTCCCACAGGCGGTCCAACATCTGCACTCCCTTCCACATCCGCCCCAGGACCCCCCAGAGTGGAAGAGGCAGCCCACCAGGCAGCTGACAGCTCTAATTAGGATCAAAGACTTGACCAGCACAGTCATATCAACAAGAACTCTTAGAAGAATCAAAGGAAAGGCTGGGGCAGTTCCAAGCACGGCTGGAACATGTCTGTGGGCAAAACAGAGTTAGGGGAGAGAAATGTATCGCTTGAGGGCACAAGATGATGTTCTCGGTAGGCCTTGGACAGTCCCTGTACCGAGATAAGACCTGCTTCATCATTCTCCACCCTCCAGTACCCCACCTTTCGGTTAACCACCCACCTTACCTCTACCTACCCTATCTATCTCAACTGTCCACCCACCTGCCTCTCATCCACTCATCCAGAATCACCCCCATCTTCATCCATCCTTTCACCCACCGCCAAGCTGTCCCCCTCTGATCTCCATCCAGCCATCTGTTCATGGTTCTCGCCTCTGGGTTTCACGAAAGTCCTCGAAAAGCCACCCGCTTTGTCCAGCCAGCCACTGTGCGCTGTGTGCTGTTCGGTGGCTGCGGAGAAGAGGCTGGGCCGTTCTGCCCACAGCCGGTTCAGTCTAGGGAGAGGGGCCTTTGTGGGTGGAGCCCACGTGGGAGGAGCTCCGCTGCAGAACTCAGTGTGTCCCCTGTCTGGGATCCACAAGGGGCACTGCTGGGTGTCTCAGCACCAACCTTCTCACCACGTGACCCAGGGGTGGTTCGCTAACAGGTTCTGAAAGGTAAAAGGAGCAGCAGAGGCTCAGTACTTCCTCCCTTTATCTCTAGGCCAGGCCTGCCCAGGAGAGGTGTAACATGAAGCAAAGGATTTTAAATTCTTAGTAGGTATGTGTAAAAAGAAACAAGTGAAATTAATTTTAATATAGTCTGCTTAACCCACTATATCTAAAGCATCGTTTCAATATATACTCAAATATATATACTTTACGAGTATGAGTGATAGAGGAAGAGGTAGGAGGAGAAGGTCACTTAGAGGCTTCTGAGTTAATGAGGTAGGGGATACAAAGTAGAAATATATACTCAAGGTAGGGATCTTTTCCATATTAAAAATTAATAAAATAGTTTACATTTTCGTCCAGTCTTCACAGGCCGGGCATATTCTGTACTCAGAATTCTAGTTATTCGGCCCACACACGCTATAAGTACCTGGCAGCCCACCAGCCAGGGGCTCCTGCATGGCCAGCGCAGCTCTAGTCCCCACTGCACTCTTTTCAACCCAGAATGACATGAGGTCACCGTCACTACTGAAGACCTTTCCGAGCAAGTATTTGTTAAGGATGTGCTTGAAAGCTTGTCATCGGAATTGCTGAGCACCGTGACACCGTGACACGAACGACACAAAGCAGGAGCACTGAAATTGAGGCAACCCTCCCCTTCACCCGAGCAGCGAAGGTCCAGCCCCAAACTGCATCCTGTCTCCGCAAGGCCCGCGGTCATCAGCCTGACCTCCTCCCAGCACAGCCCGGCCGCCTGCCGCACTTCCTGCCATGGCAGCTCCTAAAGCGACTGTTCTGCCTCCACAGCCTGCTCCAGCTTCTCGCGTGCTCCGAGGGACCTAGCGCCTCTCTGACTGTCCGGCCACCCTCCCTCTCTCCCCCAGGACCAGCAGCTGAGGCTGAAAACAGAGCTGCAGGTCTTGGGGCAGCAACTCCCCAGTTCTGTGTACTTGGGGCTCCCGTGACATAGGCTCCTACCTCGCTCTAAAATGAGGAATGGGCTCAGGACTCAGTGACTTTCCCAGAGCCACAGTCTCCATAAAAGGGGCACTGTGGCCTGCTCTGGTGCCCCTTCCCCTCTCCCTTCCTCACAGGCAGCCACTCTACCTGCAGGGCTAGGCTGGGGAGAAGGCCTCAGAGCTTCTTCCCAGAGCCAGCGCCATCCCAGCCCTCAAGCCAAGCCAGGAGGAGGGCCCAGGTGAGCAGCCCCTCGCTCAGCGGTTCCATTTCCCCTCACCCTCCCTCCAGAAAGTGCCCCCCAAGGCCGGCCTCAAGCTGCCCTGACGACTCTAGAATCCACACCTCTGCACCTTTGCCCAAGCTGCTGCTGCTGCTCCTGCCCGGATGGCCCCACCTCCCTCTCCTTCTTTGCCTGGAAGACACCTCACAGACTTCAAGGCTCAGTGAGGAATCCCTCGCAGCCCCCAGCAGAAGACTCATTCGCCCACACTCCGTCCTGTGGACACCACGCTTGGGGGCACTCGAGTCCCTGTGTCACTCCACGCCTGCATCCCTGAAGGTCAGGTGAGCGCCGGTTACCTCAGTACCGCCCCGCAGTCACACTGCAGGGGTTCAGGAGATGCCTACTGAACAAATGGGAAGTTTATGGGGGACTAACCGCCTGTGTCACCCACGAGCTGTGGTTCGCTTCCGTCTCTCCAGACCCCACAGGCCCATGGAACCTGCCCACTTGGGCTGTCACTGGGGTACAGTGATACCTTGGGTACCCCACACCCTGCAGGACCAGTGTCCGTCTCTCACTCTCTGTCCGCTTCGCTGCAGGCTTCCGCCACATCTCCACCATCCCCCGCCCCTCACCCCATAACCCAGCCCCATCTCCCAGGTTCTGGATATCAGATATCTCAGGTAGTTTAGTTTGTTCAAGAGCACATTGGGAGGTTATTTATCTGCGCTCTCTAGAAACTGAAAGCTGAAGTAGATCTTGCTGATTATATTACCCCACTGAGAGGCAGAAATAATCCTGAAGGTGGCAAGTTGAATCACTACTTTGTAATTTACTAAAACAAAACTAATACCCAAAGAAATGTTTTCTCTGCCGTTTTATAGCAATTTCACCATTAAGCTGTCTTTGATTACAATTCATAGCAATGAATAAAGCAAAGGGGAAAGGATATCCAAGGCCCCGCCGCAGAATTCATTCTGAACATGATTTTCCCATAAGCAAAAAGCAGCTGGCATCATTTCCAGAGTAGCCACAGCCCACCCAGAATGACCTGTGTGAGTGACCAGGGTCCCACTGCACAAGCAAGCTGCGTCCCTCTCCTCCTCCTCACACAGAGCCACCTCGTCCTCCCTCACGGCTGTGCCCTTTCTCTTACCGCACACCCGCTTAACTAACTCAAGGCCATCAGGTTCAACCCGCTTCAGGGAAGGAAGTCCTCCCTGCCGCGGGCATTCTCACAGCCCTCGACACGAGAATCACACACAGGCATAGGTGCAGCGTGAAACGTCTGCTCCCAGTAGAATGCGTGCTCCATGAGGGCAGGAACCAAGGGTCTCCTTCACTAATTAGCCACCTTCAGTGAAAAGAATTATGTTATAAACAACAAGAGCTGGGTTCTAAGGCCACAGGCCCCACAAAACTCTTCCCAACAACGGCACATTCTCTCCTCTCAGCCCAGAAGTTAGTGCCCAGCGGCCCAAGGTTGACCCTTGACACCACCTCGGCCTCCATCCTTCCCTGAGTGAGCACGGATGGTTGTGATGAGTATTTGTAGGTACCAACTTGACTGGACTGAGAGAGGCCCAGACACATGGAGAGCATCACTTTTTGTTTTCTGTGGAGGTTTTTGGCGGTACTAGAAATTAAACCCAGGGCCTTCACATGAACCACATCCTCAGCTCTTTCTTGTTTTCTACTTTAAGACAGGGTATTGCTGGGCTGGGTATGGTGGCACACGTCTGCAATCCCAGCACTCAGGGAGGCTGAGGCAGGAGGATCGCTGTGCGTTTGAGACCAGCCTGGGCTAACCAGTGAGTTCTAGGTCAGTCTCAACTACATAGTGAGACCCTGTCTCAAAACAAACAAAAAAGACAGGGTATTGCTAAGTTGCCCAGGCTGGGCTTGAACTTTCAGGGCTCCTGCCTCAGCCTCCCAGAGTACTGGGATTGCAAGGTACAGTACCATAACCAGGCCAAAGGGTATTTTATGAAAAGACCAGTGTTTGAATCAATGGACTAAGGACTCTTACGGAGAGTGAATGGGCACCAACTAATCAGCCAAGGGCCAGGGCAGACCAAAAAGGCCGAAGGAAGGGAAACTGGCTCATTCTGCCTTCCCCTCACTACCTGTCTTGGAATGGGGGGACACCTCCATCCTGCCCTTGGGCAGCAGAATTCTGGGCTCAGTGGCCCCAAGTTCTCAGGCCTTTGGCCTCTCACAGGTTTAGAATAGCTGCTTCCCTAGTTCCGAGGCCCTCAAACTGGGACGGAGCCACTCTACTGGCTTCGTGGGGCTCCGGCTTTCAGACGGCCTATTAGGGCCTTGTCTACCCCCATGACTAATTCATCAGTTCCACTAACAAAGCCACACACACACACACACACACACACACACACACACACGTGCGCACACATCCCCTGTGAACTTTGTCTGACTAGAAAACCCTAATACAAAATGAAAACCAAAACCTGGCATGTAAAGGTACAAGATCCCAATAATGAATGTAACTGTACTGTATACCTAACATGTACCAATAAACTCAATTAAAAAAAAAGAAAACCCTAATACAATGGCCCAGGGCCACTTGTCCATATACTGGGAGACACACATCCCAGTCTGTGTCCCCAGGCACACCCTCTAGGCTCCTCTGAGGAACATCAGGCCTAGAGACACTAGCAAAATTAGCATCAGACTTCCCCCAGATCTGAGATTCACTGCCCAGTTCCACTCACCCACCCCTGAAAGCACCATCTTCCCCCGTCCATCCCCATACCAGGCACAGCACTAGTCCCGCAGGCCCCTCCATAACCTTCAGAGAAAAACACCCCCGAATAATCCTGAGCAAAAGTGAGATGTGTGGAGAGATGTTTCTCGACGGCCCGGAGGTTACCGCTTTCCCTGTCTCCATCTGCTGTGACACTGAGGTGTCTCCCTGGGAGGGAGAAAGGGCCATGAGGAACCTGACCCACAGACAATGCCTGCTGGTGACCAGCTCTGCCCCTGATGACTGAGCCTGAGGAAACAGGGAGCAGAGAGCTACACATCAAAACCTAAAAGTCACCTCTGATAAACGCCAGCGATGCAGGAGCCCAAAAGCCTGGCCATAGGACCCTCAAATATGAAAAACAAAGAGGGACTTTTTAATCCTTCTACGTGAGCTCAGGGCCAGCTGGGGGAACCCGCAGTCCCCTAGAGTGCCTCCAGGGAGAGGTGACAACACACTGGAACTCAGCTCAGCTTGGAGGACCCATACCTGGAGAGGACACAACTGTCCGTCACTATTCTCATTCATGGGACAAATACCCAACACTCACACCTGAAAGGAATTCACGTTTATTTCGGCTCGATTCTCAGTCTCCCAGTCAGAAAGGGCCCGGCAGAAGGGTCCGGGGACCAGGAAGCAGGGACAGTGTTCCTCTGAGGTCACAGCCCCGGGGACCTGCCTTTTCCAAGCAGACCCCCCTCTGACAGTTCACTAGCTATCAACTCATCTCGGATGAATCCCCTGATGGGTACGAAAGTCCTCATGACCCACTCACCTTTCAAAAACCCTACTTCTGAACACAGGAGGCCTTGGAGGGACTTTCCAGATCTAAACCATAACCAAAACCAAAGCCAGCAACATCATCTCTGACTCAACCTGCTCAGGAACCTACAGAGGAACCACAGGACATTCAGCGGGGCCATGCTGGGATCCCCCTCCGGATGGAGAGGCACAAGCACACACACGCCAGCTGGGATAGAAGCAGGTCCGCTGGCTACTTCGAGCAATTCTGGGATCCCAGAGACACAGACCTTCCAACTCTAAGTCCAAGGAGACAAGTTTATGGATCATTACTAAATTGCCGAGAAAAGGTCTAAAGCAAGAGAACATGAAACATAAATCAGACAAACGAGGTTGTGGTCCCGTTAGCAATGAGAGACTTGGATGTGGGCCAGCAGCACCTCAGTCTCGGGGACACTGAGCCCAGAGTACAGGAGCTGGGTGCAGGGAAGCGGGAGCTGGGTGCAGGGAAGCGGGAGCTGAGCCTCATGGCCAAGCCTGCCTCAAACCCTCTGCCCTTGTGCTCCTGGCTACAGGGGCAGAGACAGGGCCACCCGCACAGCAGATGCGGGGAGTGCCAGGCTCTGCTACCCAGGGGGCCCGGCCAAGCTGGGCAGGGAGGCCGGATAAACAGAGCTTCGACATCTGCTTCACACCCAGGCTGGGGTTCTCAGGCGACACCATCCATCACAGACGAAGTGGCCAAGGTGGGCCCAGCGACCTGCCTCACCTCCTGCCTAGGATGCAAATGCCCACCCTGCCTGGGGTTCTCCCACACTGACGAGCGCCCCCTGAGGGCAAGGCCCACCAGCTCTGCCCACTGGCCCCTCAGGAAAGAGGGAGGAGAGATGGCTCTCCAGAGTCCCTCAGCACTCACACGAGTCATCCTCTAGGGCTGGAGCTCCAGGATCTGAGCTGGGGGACACAGGAGGAGCAACTGGGTCTTTTCCAATCCCTACTGAGAATCTGAGCACTCAAGGGACAGGCACAAAACACAGTGGCCCTCAGCTGGGCACAGTGGCACACGCCTGTAATCTCAACACTCAGGAGGCTGAGGCAGGAGGATCGCTGTGAGTTCGAGGACACCCCGGGCTACCTAATAAACTGAAGGTAAGCTTAAACTACACAGCAAGAGCCTGTCTCATAACAAAACAGCAGAGTGGCCCGAAGGTCCTCACCACTCCCCACCCCAAGCATCGCTGTGGGCTCAGGTTACCGCAGAAGCGGGAGGAAGGGTGAGACCAACTCTGCCCCCACCCCCAGCGACCACAACGCTGTCCTGCCACAGTGGGGCTTGTGGCAGGCTCGAGTGGGTAAAGGAGAACCTGCTTCCACTTCACGTTCTCCCAGGAGAGGCGCACACTTGGACGAGTGATGGAGTTGAGACCTCTCGGGTCCATCGGCCTGGGGACGTCCGAAGGCAGAGAGCAGGCCCGGTCCCCCGCGCCCCCAGTCTCGGCACCCTGTCTGGTCAGCACACACTCTCTGAGACGGGACACCCAGGGTGCACTGCCAGAGCTGCTGGTTTCCATCTTCCTGCGCAAAGCCCATTTCTCAACCTTCTGCGGTACGACCTGTAAGGCTTAGTCATGGGGAGAGGGGTGGCTAGAGGGAAACCGAGGAAAGGCCCTGAAGGAGTGGGGAGGAGCCATTTCCAGGCAGCCCATGGGACAAAGTGGCTGGGCGCTGGAGTCAGGGCCCAGGAAGGCAGGTTCGGGTCCATGTGCCCGCACCAGCTCTGGTGAGAATGTGCTGAGCCGAGCGAGGACAGCCTGGCTCTCCTGGGCACAGAGACTGGGTGGCTGGGGTGGGACCGCAGACTCTGAGTCACCACTTCTGCAGGAGCCAGTGAGGCCCCAGGCCTGGCAGGAGATCACCTCAGACGAGACTCACTGAGAGCGGGGAACGCCGGCACGAACAACACTGACGTGCAGATGCTGGCGCCAACTTTGGCAGAAGTTCTCCGCCAAGCTGGCCTCTCTGGCCACTCATTTCCCATTCTGGGTAAAACGTGTCATTTCCGGTGGGCACGGTGGTGCCTATCTGAAATCCCAGCAATCTGGGAGGCGGAGGTAGGAAGGTCACAAGTTCAAACCCGACTGAGCAATTTAGTAAGACCCTACCTCAAAGTAAACAAAAGAAAGGAGTGAGGATGTAGCTGAGTGAAGGCTACAGGCTCAATCCCCAGTTTAGTAGCCCCCAAAAAAGTCTTTTTCTTCGTAGCCCCACAGTGACTGGAAGGCTGATTAAGCCCATTTGGGGGCCGTGCCATGACTAGAAGCCTGGTCAGGACGGCAAGGGTGGAGAATGAAGCTTTGGGCCTCGCCCCCTCTCCCCATAGCTGAGCCAGGGACACTTAAAGGGGAAGGAGGTTTCGATAAAAAACAAGTCCCCTTGTATACAGTTATGACTCCTACTAAGAAAATCTATACTTCCTGAGGCCCATGCTTATCATGTTTCATTTACTTTTCACAACAGCCCTGTGAGGCAGAGCTCTTGCGCCCATTTTCCAGATGGGGAAAGGCAGCCCAGAGAGGGTGACTTCCTCACTGCCAGGCAGGTAGTCAAGGCAGGATTTGACTTGGGCCCCGCGTGGCCCCAGAAGCTGTGTTTCTCTGTACCTCACAACAGGGCTTTGGTGGGTTTCCACCTCCCTAAATGCCAATGGCCCAATTACCTGATGAGAAAGAGTTACCAATATCTACCCTTACCAGGTGCAGCGGCAGGGCTAGGCCATGAGTCCTGAGGACCCATGAGTGGATTTCCTAATTCCCCCTAGCTAACAGCTCAGGGAGCAGAGGTTGGGAAGGGCTGGATCACAGAGCAGTGTGGACCCCAGCTCAGGGCTGTCTGCACTCACAGTCTGCGAAGCTGTCCGTGCAGTCCGAGCTGAAGCCCACTGCCCTCAGGGGTTCTGGGCCAACCCCAGGCAGGAAGGCTGGATTGGGCCTTCTGAGCCTGTCCATGGCTTCCACCAGGACATGGGACCCAGAGAGGCCTGTGTCCTCCTGCGCCCTGGGGCTCAGGCCCACAGACACACTGGGTTCCCCCCATCCCCGTGTTCTGGGAACATCCCACCACACAACACAGGAAGTCGTGTGGCCAGAATCCCAGCCCAGCCCTCCGTGCACCGCTCAGATCCCCAACAGCCAGCGCAGCCCACTCCTGGCCCTACTCGGCACTCAGCCCTGCGGGAGCAGGGCCAGGGTGGCTGGGCCAGGCAAAGAAGGGGTCTGGCCAAGCGCAAGGGGTCACCGGGACAACTGCAAGTAGAATGAAGCCCAGAAGGGCTCACAGGCCACCGCAGAGCAAGCTCAAGGCCGTCCTTCCCGCCCGGACTCCAGGATGCAGCCTGCAACTTCCCCTCTGGGCAGCCCACACCTGCCAGGAGGAAGACAGCCACCTGGGGCTGTGGGGGGAGCAGCTGGCTCCCCATCGCCCCCACGCTCCTGCGGATGGCTGTCTGCTCCCCCAGATGTCCGCGTCAGCCCCTCCCTGGTCCTGCTCCCCCTTGTGCGGTCGCACACGTACCGTCCTTAATCTTCAAGTCACCCCAGGAGACAAGATCCTTAGCAGCTCCATTTTGCAAAAGAGAAACTGAGGCAGAGCACACGGAAGGGCCTTGCCCATAATCAGCCAACCCAGATGTCGTGAAGCTGGGACAGAGGCCGGACCCGATTCCAAAGACTTCCTCGCCCTGCCTCAGCCTCCAAGCCACACGTGACGTCACTGCCCCCAAATGTCCCAGGGGCCGCCCCACAGAATGGTGGCTGTGCCGCCTCCCCGGCAGCGTGCCAGTGCTTCCGCATCCCTCCCCACCTCCAGCATCTCACAGAGCCCTGTCCAGGGAAGCCTGTAAATGCACACTCAGGCACTTCCGCTCCCTGGCTGCCCTGACAGGGTCAGGGTCCCCAAATGTTGTTTACTAATAAATCCCCGAGTTTACAATAAAGTTGATGGGGCCTAACGGATGGGCCCAGGACCAAAGGGAGCCAATTACCCAACACTCCCTGCTATGATCTTAAAACAGATGTTTGCGTGTGTGAAAGGACGGCTTGCGCCCGGGAACTGCAGATACAATCCCAGCCTTCCCTTTACTATCACTCGTACACATTCCATGTGGCGAGATCTACATCCGAAACTCAGTTGCTGCCATTTTGCCCTGCGTCCCTGAAGCCAAAGCGACTTGGCAGAGCTGATGCCCTAGAGACTGTGCTCAGCCGAAAGGCCAGCAGGCAGAAAAAGCCCGCGGGTGTCCCCCGGCAGTGCACAGCAGAAGATGCACCACCTGGCTCAGCCCAGAGGAGCCGGGTCCTCAGGGCAGTCAGGAGAAGGGTCCTGTCTGTCAAGGGCTTATGTTTCACAAACCAGCAACCCGGCCGCCCCCCCAGCCCTCCGGAGCCCACATGGGCTGGAGTCTGGGTGCGCTGAGGAGGGCGGTGCACACAGGATGTGACTCGCAGAGAGGCCTCCACCTGCTCCTCCACAGCTCCCAGGCCGCCCACGAGGAGGCTGCAGGAAGCTGGTGCCCAGCTCCCCGGCCCTCACACCTGCCCCCAGAGGAAGGAGGGCACAGAGGGAGCCTGGAAATGTGGGAAACCCGCCCCCAGTCAATTCCCAGCAAGTCCTGGCAGCTGTGCCCGCCCACAGGGCTGCTCACAGGGGGGCGCTCGACACCTCAGCCAGCACCGCCACTCTGCAAGGCACACGCGAAAGGGCATGAAAGACAAGGGACTAGATGGTCTCTAGAGTTAATCAAGGTAAAATGAGGTCATTCGGATGGGCCTTAATCCATGACTTAGTCCCCTCATCACTGAGGAATTTGAGCTGTGCACAGCTAACGTCTCAGCCATTTGGCAGGCTGAAGGCAAGAGGATCACTTGAGCCTAGGAGTTCAAGACCAGCCTGGGCAACATAGTGAGACCCTTCTCAAAAGGGGAGGGGCAGGCCGGAGATTTAGCTCAGTGGTGCCACTGCGTGCCCACTAGCGCAAGGTCCCAAGTTTGATCCCCAGTACCAAAAATAAAAGCAGGGGGAGGGCTTGGATAGGAACAACAAAGAAAAGATGAGGAGAAAGAGGGAGAAGGACACCTCTAAACCAAGGAATGCTTGAGGCCACCAGATGCCAAGAGAGAGGCCTGGAACTGCTTCTCACAGCCTTCAGAAGGAACTGTGGTCTCAGACTTCTGGCCTCCAGAACTATGAGAGAATAAATCTGTTATTTAAGCCACCCATTTGGTGGGACCTGTTCACAGCAGCCTTAGGAAGTAAGTATGGACATAAGCACTGGGACGCCATGTTAGACAAACACAACAAAGACAGAAACAAGCCATTGGCACTGGTGTGCCCAACTTTGCTCACTGCCCACAGAAGTTCCGAGGCAGAGGCAGGTCCACCCCACCCTGGGACCCAGCTCTAGGACCCAGGAGCCGTGCAGGAGGAGTCCGAGAAGTCCTGCTTTTGGTGAAGAGGTAAACTGGGCCATTTTAACACAAACAGGGCTGAAAAGCAAGGACTGTTTCATCACCCCATGTCTGCCAATAAGAAATGAGGAAAAGGTCCCTCAAAAGGGAAGGAAAGAGACAGCACCAGAGCCTCCAGCCGAGCTCCTGAATAGGGACCAGCTGGTCCCCCAGAAGCCCAGTGTGACAGGAAATACAAATTCACACAGTGTTCCCGCAGAAAAATTATCATAGCTAGGAAATGCGGGTCCTCTGGGAACAGAGAGAGGAGATGCACAGGACAGGACGCGCGTGACAGGCCTGAAGGACAACTAGCTGTCCCCTGACTGAGAGGGGCAGCCCAGGGAGCAGGGCCTGGCGCACGTAGCACGATGGGTGTGGCCACACCTCAGAGCTGCCAGGGGCAGGTGAGTGACCTCCCCGCTCCACTCTTCTGAGGACCGGGCCTCCCAGGGAAACCTTAGTCCAACCCTATTCACAGCAGGATGTCGGGACAGAGAGAGACTTCAGTCAGTGGGCATGCAGACTGCGCAACCACTGTGGAAATTAGTGTGGAGAGGCCTCCAAAAACTACAACTAGAGGCTCCATTCTACTGAGCTGTTCCCCTTCTTGGTATCTTCCCAAAAGAATTAAATATAGCGCAACCATGTTTAGGGCGGCACAGTTTGTAGTAGTTAAATCTTAGAAACAACCTTAATGCCAATCAACCAACAAACGGATGAAGAAGATGTGAGGTAGTTTTGTTTTTTGTTTTTTGTGTGTTTTTTTGCTACAATGGAGTACTACTCTGCCATAAAGAAGGATAGGCTTGAGACATTACTAGCTAAATCAATGCACCTTGAGACCACTCTCTTAAGTGAAATAAATTGGAAACACATGTTTAAATACTACATTGTTTCTCAGGTGTGAGAAACCAAAAGTAGAAATAACGACTAAAATGTATAACAGATACTGGGAAACGGGAAGAAAATGTTCAAATGTGCAAGGGGAACAAGGGAGAGGGGCGGGGGAAGGAAAGAAAGGACAGGAAAAAAGAGAATAGAAGGAAAAATGGAAACAAAGCTTTTATATATAACGAGGGGAAGAGAGGTTGGAGGGGAAAATGGGGGATAAAAACAAGATATATCATGTGCGGGTACAAATTCCCTAAACTGAATGTTATCTTTCTTATGTATATCTAAAATGTACCAAGAAAGGTTTTGCTAAATAAATGAATAAATAAAAGTAACTTTAAAGTGTTTTTTTAAAAAAAGTACTCCGGCTTACCAACGCCCTCAGAAAAATATTGACACCACGGCCTGTCCAGGTTCACACGTGACCCCTTCGCCTCAGGAGGACACACACCCGGGCCCCAGCGAGTCGCTCGCGGTTTCCCGCCTTCCGGCCGACGCAGCTTCCGAGATCCCTGCCCGCGCGGCCCTGGAGGCACCGGAAGTCCCGCCCCTGA